>NC_053170.1:73501098-73503598 GCF_016835505.1 Polypterus senegalus | reverse complement strand
GGTGGATTTGCTGGTGTGTTTTGGGTCATTGTCCTGTTGCAGCACCCAAGATCGCTTCAGCTTGAGTTGATGAACTGATGGCCGGACATTCTCCTTTAGGATTTTTTGGTAGACAGTTGAATTCATGACTCCATCTATAACAGCAAGCCTTCCAGGTCCTGAAGCAGCAAAACAACCCCAGACCATCACACTACCACCTCCATATTTTACTGTTGGTATGATGTTCTTTTTCTGAAATTCTGTGTTCCTTTTACACCAGCTGTAATGGGACATTTGCCTTCCAAAAAGTTCAACTTTTGTCTCATCAGTCCACAAGGTATTTTCCCAAAAGTCTTGGCAATCATTGAGATGTTTCTTAGCAAAATTGAGACGAGCCCTAATGTTCTTTTTGCTTAACAGTGGTTTGCGTCTTGGAAATCTGCCATGCAGGCCGTTTTTGCCCAGTCTCTTTCTTATGGTGGAGTCGTGAACACTGACCTTAATTGAGGCAAATGAGGCCTGCAGTTCTTTAGACGTTGTCCTGGGGTCTTTGTGACCTCTCGGATGAGTCATCTCTGCGCTCTTGGGGTAATTTTGGTCCGCCGGCCACTCCTGGGAAGGTTCACCACTGTTCCATGTTTTTGCCATTTGTGGATAATGGCTCTCACTGTGGTTCGCTGGAGTCCCAAAGCTTTAGAAATGGCTTTATAACCTTTACCAGACTGATAGATCTCAATTACCTTTGTTCTCATTTGTTCCTGAATTTTTTTGGATTTTGGCATGATGTATAGCTTTTGAGGTGCTTTTGGTCTACTTCTCTGTTTCAGGCAGCTCCTATTTAAGTGATTACTTGATTGAAACAGGTGTGGCAGTAATCAGGCCTGGGGGTGGCTACGGAAATTGAACTCGGGTGTTATACACCACAGTTAGGTTATTTTTAACAAGGGGCAATTACTTTTCACACAGGGCCATGTAGGTTTGGATTTTTTCTTTCCCTAAATAATAAAAACCATCATTTAAAAATTGCATTTTGTGTTTACTTGTGTTATATTTGACTAATGGTTAAATGTGTTTGATGATCAGAAACATTTTGTGTGACAAACATGCAAAAGAATAAGAAATCAGGAAGGGGGCAAATAGTTTTTCACACCACTGTATATAGCCAAATACCCGTGCTTCGCAGCGGAGAAGTAGTGTGTTAAAGAAGTTATGAAAAAGAAAAGGAAACATTTTAAAAATAACGTAAGATGATTGTTAATGTAATTGTTCAGTCACCGATATGAGTGTTGCTGTCATATATATAGACACAGACACACACACATACACACACACACACACACACACATATATATATATATATATATATATATATATATATATATATATATATATACATATATATATATATATATATATATATATATACATATACACACATATATATACACATATTTATACATTTATATATTTATAAAGGAAACATTTTAATAATAACATAACATGATTGACAATGTAATTGTTTTGTCATTGTCATGAGTGTTGCTGGCATATATATATATATATATATATATATATATATACAGTGGTGTGAAAAACTATTTGCCCCCTTCCTGATTTCTTATTCTTTTGCATGTTTGTCACACAAAATGTTTCTGACCATCAAACACATTTAACCATTAGTCAAATATAACACAAGTAAACATAAAATGCAGTTTTTAAATGATGGTTTTTATTATTTAGGGAGAAAAAACATCCAAACCTACATGGCCCTGTGTGAAAAAGTAATTGCCCCCTTGTTAAAAAATAACCTAACTGTGGTGAATCACACCTGAGTTCAATTTCCGTAGCCACCCTCAGGCCTGATTACTGTCACACCTGGTTCAATCAAGAAATCACTTAAATAGGAGCTGCCTGACACAGAGAAGTAGACCAAAAGCACCTCAAAAGCTAGACATCATGCCAAGATTCAAAGAAATTCAGGAACAAATGAGAACAGAAGTAATTGAGATCTATCAGTCTGGTAAAGGTTATAAAGCCATTTCTAAAGCTTTGGGACTCCAGCGAACCACAGTGAGAGCCATTATCCACAAATGGCAAAAACATGGAACAGTGGTGAATCTTCCCAGGAGTGGCCGGCCGACCAAAATGACCCCAAGAGCGCAGAGACGACTCATCCGAGAGGTCACAAAAGACCACAGGACAACGTCTAAAGAACTGCAGGCCTCACTTGCCTCAATTAAGGTCAGTGTTCACGACTCCACCATAAGAAAGAGACTGGGCAAAAACGGCCTGCATGGCAGATTTCCAAGACGCAAACCACTGTTAAGCAAAAGAACATTAGGGCTCGTCTCAATTTTGCTAAGAAACATCTCAATGATTGCCAAGACTTTTGGGAAAATACCTTGTGGACTGATGAGACAAAAGTTGAACTTTTTGGAAGGCAAATGTCCCGTTACATCTGGCTCAAAAGGAACACAGCATTTCAGAAAAAGAACATCATACCAACAGTAAAATATGGTGG
>NC_053170.1:73408598-73496098 GCF_016835505.1 Polypterus senegalus | reverse complement strand
CACTTTCTGCTGTATCCTCAAACCCTCCCTTTTTAGACAACTGTGTCTTTCCAGAAGTGTTCAACCATCAATAAATAATTATACAGCGTTTGTTATGCCGCAGGTTCACTATTGTGTTGTATTTTGCTCTCTCCAGAATTCCATCTTTTCATTCACTTACTGTTGTATTCTCACACCAACCCGTTTTAGACAACCGTGTCTTTCCAGAAGTGTTTAGCATTCAATAAATAATTATGCATGAGATTGAGCATGTGTCTACCTGGCGCAGAGAGGCATGGGTAAGCCGTTGAACCCCATTCGGGCTGCAAACCGTGAAATTCCCACTAAGTGCAACTCATACGCTCCCACTGGTTACGTCCCTAACCTTTGTACACACCCTCCTCCCACCTCGCTACTACTGTGGTCGGGTGTCTTGGTGGATTATATATAGAAAAGCAGCCAAAACCACACAGAGCAATGAAATGTCTACGTGAGTCACAGGTGCATCTGGACTGTGTAAAGACGACAACGACTCAAGTGACGATTTGGAGGTGGGCACATGAGCGGGCAGTGCATACTGAATGAGAAATCGGCAGACTAGCATGACAGAGGGAGCTGAATGGACGTCCTTCTCCTCTCCTCCTGTTCCAAACTCCGCGACTGAGTGCTGTGCACCCCCATCCTTCCGTCTGGCAGGAGAAGGCGCGATGGTGGTCCGCCAGTTTTCAGTCACAGACGATTGTGTGTTGGTTCGTTCTGTGCATTGTTACAATGTTGCTTGTCTTGCTGATTTATTACATTACCAATTTTTCAAATGTTAATTTTCTCCCTGTGCTTAAAAATCATTAAAAAACCGGACTGATTATGCGGCGTATGGTACGCCACGGGTTGGCTAGTAATGAAAGAAAACAAGTGATTTATTGCAGTAATGCTTCAATCAAAAGAAAAATAAGCTACTATAGTATGTGTCAGTAGGCATCTAGTTCTAATTGATTCCAGAATAAACCTACCGTGTTTCTGTTTTCTGTGTTTTAAAAGTCAAATTTTAATCGTAAAGCATATCACAAGCCTGTTGATTGTTAATGACAACATGATTGACTATGCAGTGTCTCCCAATAATTCATATTATGCTTTTTGATGCCTAACACAGAGAGACGTCTTGGTGTTTTACAGTGATTTTTTTATTAATGTTGTGCATCATCTCTTTCGGGTAATAATGAAAGTAGCTGTTTTGATTCCTACAATTTACATATTGTATGTGTTACAGATCCACAGATGTCTGCATTTATTTTTCACAATACAAAAGTATTTTGCTACTTTATTTTATATAATTGTTGGTAATGTATTGGTATTGTTAAATGACATTTTATTATTTAAAAATTCAGCTCTAATGTACTATTATAATATAAAATAAATTAAAGGTCCATAATACCATAGGCATTGCTAACCAGATTTTTAGCAACTGCAAAATCCTTCTAGTAATTCTATTAAAGCTCTTTTAGTATATTGTGACCAATTATTTAAATAAAGAAGCTAATCTTATTTTATTTAGATAACTTTTAAAAGAAAACATGTGTCTTTAAAGGACTAAAAGTAGTTAAGAAACTGTTTAAAAAAATATCTGACATAGGTATTAACATAAACTTTTTATTAGAATAACAAAACATTAAATAATTTCAATCTCAATCCTTTTTCTAGCTTTCAGCCACATTGACTATCCCATTTTGGCAGTGGTTTCTCACAAAGTTTGGGAAAAAAACAGCAGTGTACATTGGCACCTCGGTAAGAGACTTTTCAGTAAAAAAGTATCTTAAATATATCTTGTATTTTAGGATCAATCAATTGCTAAAACTTTTATATTTGACGCACTAAAATTCAGTTTTCCACGTGAGTTATAATAGATATTCACAATGACCAAAGATGTCAAAGTTATTTACTTTACTACATATTTTAATGATTTGATCTGAATAAGTAACTGGAAATGGTCACCTTTTTATAAACTCTGCAGCAATGGCAAAATATAAGTTGGTATAGTCACTATTGGTCCCTGACTATCAATAAGCATTTTTTTCAGAGAAGTAGGACAGCATAGCTATTAGCTAAACAAGCAAGCTTGATGGACTGAATGGTCTTCGGTCATTTGTCAAATTTCTTATGTTCGTACATTCCAAATATAGTGCGGCCATGTGTGGAGAGCATGGTTTTAAGCAGCTAACTGAGTTTCAGCTAACTTAATCCTGAAACATATTTTTCCTTTATAGTGGGTGGTACCCTTCATGATACTCATTGTCTGCCTGAAAAGCAATCTTATCCTTGCTTACTTAGTCTCTGTTGCTGCTGGGATTAGTGTAGCTGCTGCCTTCTTTCTTCCTTGGTGAGTTATTAAACTGTAATTAACAAACTTTAGTTATTTTATTTGTTCAAATAATGTATGATCAGGATATTTGTTGACTCATTTTTTTTTTTAATTATTATTTTTTTGGATATTTGGTGACTTTAATCATTAAATCTTACTGGCAGGGTACTGATTTTTTTCATTTGTACAGGTCCATGCTTCCTGATGTGCTTGATGATTTTAAAGTAAAAAATCCAACATCCCAAGGCCACGAGGCAATATTTTATTCCTTCTATGTCTTCTTCACTAAATTTGCATCTGGCATTTCACTGGGGATCTCCACACTCAGTTTGCAGTGAGTATAAATCATTAAATAACAGATCTTTCCAGGTTAGGGTTAGCTGCTGTCAATAGAGGAGATTCAAGAAATAATATTGTATACAGAATGTATCAACTATTGTAATTGTGCTTTATATATAAATATATATTTGTGCAATTTTATTATTATTTCGCTTTTAGCAGACTAAGTACAAATTATATATTTTCTGTGTCTCAGATTAAAATTGTGTCATTCTTTATAAATAGGGGAAAGATTGCCCCATATCAGAAATGAAATTCAGGCCAAATGTTTTACCTGCCATTTTATGTTAGGTAACTAAAAACATATCCTACCAAGTAGTGCATGAAAAGTTGCCTTTACATAATGGAGTACATGCTGACATGACATTTTTAGATTCTATATTGTCAGCTTATGAAAAGTTTTTTTCTATATAATCTGCAACGTCAGTTACAAACTCTGGGGTGTGAACAGAAGAGTTTCTTGGTTTCTGTGCATTTCTCATAAAACAAATAGTATGCCAGTTTTTCAACTGCGGAACTGTGTGTTTGGCAAGAGCACTTGCAATAAGATATTCTGTCATAAATCTGTCATATGTCAACTAGAAAGAGTCTATATAAACATGCTGCTCCATAATTGAAATGCGTTGTTCCAATGAATTACCATTACCAATGTTACCATTGGAAAATAGAGCTTGGGATAAATAGAGAGACATATTATATTGACTGACTACCACAGCACTCTAGCAAACAGGTTCTTGAACCTGCTTATGCGCTTTAGCCTATTGATATTTTTAATTTTAGGCCTGTGTTGTTCTAGTACTTTCTATAGTAGTTTTTTCACCTGATACCTTTCTGAATTTCAGCTTTGCTGGATATAAAACCAGAGTGTGCAACCAAGCTGATGCAGTGAATTTAACCCTCAAGATTCTTGTATGTCCAGCACCTATTGTATTGATTATCATGGGCCTCCTCATCTTCAAGCTCTACCCAATCAATGAGAAGGCTCGTCAACTAAACAAAATGAAGCTAGAATTTCTAAGGTAAACTTCACACCTGACATTTGAATAAATCTTTTTACAGACATCATTTTTAGGGCCAGTTAGGTCGAGAAAGGAGTATTAAATCATATTGAATGCATAACCCAATGTGCTGAGCTACAGATTCAGTCTTAAATGCTATGGAAGCACTATCAAACATGATGGCACATTGATAATTGGAAAAAGAGACAGCTAACAGATAGTTCAGGTCAAGTTGAGAAACATGATTGTATTTGGTTTTCCAGGCCCATCCACTCTTCTTTAAAAATATAGAAATGGAAATTTATTTAAACTGACCTACTTTATTTTTTGTAGATTCTAGTAGTTTCAGCCAGTTCAGTAGGTCTTCTTGAAACCTTGTAGCCTGTGGGTATCTGATAAAATAATACATAAAACTGGAAGGCAGTGTGTAAAATAAAGTTAAAGTAAGAGAGATTAACTGCATCAGGAAATGCGTGATGATGTCACTAATAGATGTGGTATAGATATAGTCATTAATAAATGTTTAAAAAAATACAAAATTCTTATTTTATTCTCTGGATGCAGGTGTTAAAATACAAATTTAGTTTTGTATAAAAGCCTGGAGCTCTGAAATAAAAACTGGCTTAGGCATCTATGCATTCATTGAATCTCTTGGTCTCTGTCTTGTGTTTTTTGTGAAGAGATGAGAACCGAGTACCTACACCACCTTGTTTATGATGTGCTTTCTGAGGATATTAACCCCATGCCAGTCACAATATGACACTATAGGAAGAGAATTAAATAGATGAAAGTTTTTTTCATTATTTAAAAGTCATTCAGATTACATTACTTAAAATTTGCACATTTACCTGGGTTAGTATGACTGGAGGGGGTTGTATATGCAAATGTGCCATGAGGTGTACTGACACCTTCTCCAGGGATAACTCCTGCCACTGATAGAATATCCTGATAAAAAGAGATTTGGGAGCAGAATTTTGAGGCTGCACGGCACATATTATTCATATGCTTTTATTCTCTTCTCCATTAAATTAATTTTCACCTGCTACTGTAAGTCAGCTATGTAGTATGACAGATTATGGTGCAGTGATTTTTGTTGTGATAATGTTTTTATTAACATACACTTGGTAATGCAGTAAAGGCAAAGTAATTGCAAAAATATGTTCTATTTAATCAAAAGTAATCATTTGAATGCTTAAAGAGTAAATGCTAAAAAACTTTAATATACAGGTAGTCCCCAGGTTACGGACATCCAACCTACGACTTACGAACAGGGCCGCAGCTGTGATGCATGCGCCTCAGTAACTACAACTCCATCTTCGACCTGGGGACACTGCAAGCGGTGGCTGAAGGGGGGGCATTTTGTTGCTCGTGCAGTGTAGTGTCCCTTCGGGCAGCTCCCGGCGGCAAGCGGTTTCACTGCCCGATAACCACACACGGCTGCCCCGTTTGTTCTCAGTGGGTGGCTGCAAGCAGTGACCCGGTTGTGGCTGAATGGGGCGGTGGGGAGGTAGCATTGTAGTGTGCCTCGGATGGCTGCCTATTGAATGAGGGCGATTCACTACCCGCCTTTGGCTGCACCTTGTTCGTTTTCAGTGGGCGGACGCTGCAGGCAGCATACTGTAGTAGAGGTGACTGTGAGGTAGGCTGGTGATGAACTGCCCATCGATGCCCCCATTCATTCTCCATAACAAGCCTGCTTATGCTGTTACGTACATAGCAGGAAGTTGCCTCTTGTCAGTACATCAGACATGTTGATGACTGGTGCCTTCCTGCTGTGATAACGTGTACAGTGCTGTGCAGAAAAGCTCATCTTAATCTTTTGTCTTCAGCCTTCAACAATGTCTCTGAAACACAATTTGATTGCAAGTGCTGGTTATACAGTAAAGAAGAGAAAAACCATCACATCATCATGGAAAATAAAGTAGAAATAATGAAAAGGTCAGAGAGAGGTGAAACTCCGTCATTCATTGGCAGAGCACTTGGTTACAGTTGGCCAACAAGAGCATTTATTAAATTTATGTACCTGTTCCGACTTACATACAAATTCAACTTAAGTACAAACCTACAGTCCCTATCTCATACGTAACCCAGGGACTGCCTGTATCCTATTAATAAGTATAGTACTATGCAGGTACACCAGTGTAGGCTATTGTAATATTGTCCATTAAACACCTGCACAAAATTTAATTAAGGTCCAGTTTTGTCATCTTATGGCTGTCCCAAATTACTGCGTGGAACCTCCCCCTTAACCAAAAAGAACACTGTAGATTTGGCAAGGAATATTAGAACATCTAAACAAGAGAACAAGCCATTCAGCTTGCCAGTCCTTTCCACTCAATTCTTCTAAAATAAAATGAATACTTTTGAAAGTCCCAAAAGTCACAGCATCTGCCACACTACTTGGCAACTTATTTAATGTGTCTGTGATTTTCTATGTAAAGAAAAACTTATGTTTGTATTAGATAGATAGAAATTTACCTTTAACAAGTTTCTGAGTCCCCATGTTCTTGATGAACTCATTTTAAATTAACAGTCTTGATCCACTTCATAAGTTTAAACAGTTCATTTATGTCTCCTCTTAATCTCTTTTTGCTTAAACTGAATTCATCCCCTGTAGCCCTGGAATCAGCCTAGTTGCTCTTCTCTGGAGTTTGTCCAGTGTTGCTATGTCCTTTTTTTGCATAGTGACCAAAACTCTACACCGTACTCCAGGTGACACCTCATCAGTGTATTACAAAGCCTGAGCATAACCTCCTTTGGACATGTACTGTAGACTTTGTGCTATGTAACCTAACCTTCTGTCTTTTTAATGGCTTCTAAACACTGTCTCGCAATTGATAGTGTTGAGTCCACTATGCATTGTAAATCATTCTCATAAGATGTACTTTTGATTTTCAGACTTCCCATCATGTATTTAAATCTAACATTAATACTTCCTATGTGTACTTTACATTTACTTACATTAAATTTCATCGGCCATCAGCCTATATGCTCAGCAGATTCTGGATTATCTGCCAATCCACCTAGCTTGATATCATCTGCAAATGTAACCAGTTTCTTTCTTATATTCCTATACAAATCATTTATATATTAAAAACTGCCCTAGCACTGACCTCTGTTGAACACCTCTGTTAACGTTGGCCAATTCTGATAGGGTTCCATGCACCATAACTGTCTACATTCTGCATCTTAGTCCTATTTTGCATCCATCTACAAACACCCTGTACTCTCACTTCTTCACATGGCATCTTATCAAATGCTTTCTGGAAGTCAAGATAAATTATATCATATGCTACACTTTCATCATATCCTTTTGTTGCTTCCACATAGAATTCCAGCATGTTGGTAAGACATGACCTTCCTCTTCTGAAGCCATGTTGACTCTTCAGTAAAACTGTTCTTGCAGTGTGCTGCTGAATCTTTCCCTTCATTCCATAAATTTCTCAGGGAGAGGACGGTGGCATTGAATGTTCGCCGCTTGGACTTCTTCGCCATCCTTGTTACATTCATAGAGGCTCTGGTCGAAAGTTTGTCTTTCATAATCAGCAAAAGTGCTCTGCTACCGGCATTCCATCTTTCTGGTCACTCGTCACACATTTGACGCGTCATCAGAGCACCGTTGCCCCAACTGCTATTAAGTTTGGAAGTATTGTGAGATCTCTGCACTCTAGCATGGGAAATACCCGAGCCATTGTAAAAAAAAAAAAAAACGCTGCGATATCCCTACATCCTCGGTTGGAATTGTGTTATGGAGCGGATTTTAATCTGCATGGAGTGGATTTTAATGTCTTACGACCTTTACAGTGATTTACTCCACAGTTATTGGTCAAATTTGAATTGTTTAACTCTCAATCCATTGGTAATAAATCCACATTGATTGAAGAACATATTAGGGAGAAAGGACTTGACTTCATGTGTCTAACAGAAACCTGGCACCATTCAGAGGTTTACTGTGCTCTAAATGAAGCCTGTCCTTCTGGCTACAGCTACTAGGAAGCAGCACACAGTACTGGCCGTGGTGGTGGCTTAGCTATCATCCACCATCAGGATCTGGGGTTGTCCCCTGTCTTGCTACCCGCAATATCTACCTGCGAGTGCCTTGCATTTAAATGTAAGCCCCCTACTCCCATGACTGTTTTCCTTATTTATCGACCTCCAAAACCCAATTCTGTCTTCATCCCGGAAATGACTGACCTTTTCACAACACTTTGTGCTACTTCTGCTAACATCATAATCCTTGGAGATATAAATATTCAAATTGACAATCCCACAGGTTATCTCACTGCTGATTTCCTTGAGCTGTTAGATTCTCTTAATTTAAAACAATATGTTAATGTCCCTACACATTCTAGGGGTCATACACTTGATTTGGTCATTTCAAATGTTGTCTCAATTAGTAATCTACAAGTATATGATCTTGGTATTTCTGATCATAAAGAGTGTCAGTTGAGCTGCCTTTTTTCTCTTCTTGTACCAAACCAAAACAACAGATTCATTTCAGAAATCTGAAGAACATTAATGTGGATGCCTTGGCCTTGGACCTTAAATGTCTCTCCTCTGATTTTACCATCTCCTGCACTGTTGATGACCTTGTGGATTTCTACAACCAGTCCCTAAGCAATCCTCCTGGACCATCACGCCCCTTAACATCTAGGTCCGTCTCATGTTCGTGCTCAGCTCCTTGGTATACCTGTGAGCTGCGAAAAATGAAGGCGGCTGGGCGTGTCCTTAAGTGGCGACTTAAGGCTTCTGGATTGACTGTTCATAAACAGGCTTATAGGGAACATAAGAGGGCGTATGCAGAAGCTTTGAAGGTTGCACGGTCCAGGTTCTATTCCACTATTATTAGTAATAGTGCCAGGAATCCCAAAAAACTTTTCTCAACTATAAACCACCTTCTAAAACCTCCTTCATCTGTTTACTCTAAGATTACCAATGAGAGGTGCAACATGCATGTCAATTTTTTCAAACAAAAGGTTGATAACATTTGCTTGCATCTCTCTACCATGGACAACCTGCCGTTTCCAACTGTCAATTCATTGTCTGAGATTGTCTGGCCCCTTTGCTCTTTCTCTGTTACCACATGGGAAGAGGTGGAGGCCATTATCAGGAAAATGAAATTGTCTACTAGTTCCCTGGACCCTTTTCCTTCAGCTCTGCTGAAGGCCAACATCTCTGCCGTCTCTCCACTTATCACTAGGATTATAAATCATTCTCTTTTGATTGGTCATATTCCTTCTGTATTAAAAACTGCTGTCATCAGACCTCTATTGAAAAAATCCACCCTTGATCCTGAAGTTCTCTCTAACTATAGGCCCATCTCCAATTTTCCATTTCTTTCTAAAGTTCTGGAGAAAATAGTTGCAGCTCAACTTCATGATCACCTCAAACTGAATAACTTGTTTGAGAAGTTTGTCTGGTTTTCGCCCTGGCCATAGTACTGAAACAGCCCTGGTCAGGGTTACTAATGACCTTCTAATGACAGCAAATACTGGTTCTCCTTCTCTACTTATCCTTCATGATCTGACAGCTGCTTTTGACACTATAGACCATAACATTCTCCTTCATCGCCTGCAATACACTATTGGACTTTCTGGAAATGTTCTTAACTGGTTTACATCGTACCTGACTGGTAGAACTGAGTACGTTGCCTTGGGTAGCGCAAAATCCTATACCCACAATGTTACCTGTGGTGTCCCACAGGGCTCTGTTTTGGGCCCTGTTCTCTTCAACATCTATATGCTTCCCCTTGGAACTGTCAATTGGTAGACATGGTTTATCCTTCCATTGTTATGCTGATGACACTCAGCTTTACCTCAGGACTACTCCCACCTCCTCTAATGCTCCTGTGCCAACATCTGCTTTGACTACCTGTTTGGAGGAGATAGAGGCATGGATGAGGCTTA
Source organism: Polypterus senegalus (assembly GCF_016835505.1). Classification (NCBI taxonomy): domain Eukaryota; kingdom Metazoa; phylum Chordata; class Cladistia; order Polypteriformes; family Polypteridae; genus Polypterus; species Polypterus senegalus. The sequence continues at coordinate 73,486,520 of NC_053170.1, read as the reverse complement.
ACTTTCTTTAGATGAACAGATCCAAAACAGAAGCCATCTTAGTTGGCACACCACATCATCTTCGTTCTTCTATCATTACTGGTATTACATTCTCTGGTCAAAACATTCCTCTTTCTATATTTGTCACTAATTTGGGTGTTAAAATGGATTCTAAACTCACTTTTGACACTCATATTAAATATCTTTTGTAAATCTTCTTTTTATCATCTCAAGAACATTGCTAAACTCCACCCTATACTTACCCTGGCGGATGCAGAGAGGCTTGTTCATGCCTTTGTCTCCTCCAGGTTGGACTATTGTAATGCTCTTTTTATCGGGATTCCTGGTAAGAGTATCCAGAGACTCCAGTATATTCAGAACTGTGCTGCCAGAATTCTGATGAGGGTGTGAAAGTATGACCACATCACTCCTATTTTGAAAACCCTTCATTGGCTCCCTGTTTCACTTAGAATAGAGTATAAGGTTTCCCTCCTTACCCATCAGTGTATTTATGGGCATGCCCCCATTATTTACAGGAACTCCTTACCCATCATACTTCTTCACGTTCCCTCCACTCTGTACACATTAACACTCTTCAAGTTCCCAGAACTAAGCTCAGCAGCATGGTTGACAGGGCCTTTTCTTCTGTGGCGCTGAGACTATGGAATGCCCTCCCGGATTACCTGAGAGCCCCACAGTCGATTGATGTTTTTAAACGAGATTTAAAAACATATCTTTTTAGAAAGGTATTTTATTAGTTTTTTTTTTTTTTTTTAGGTCATTTTGTTTTATTACTTTATTTTACTCTGTAGCACTTTGAGATTGTTTATATAAAGTGCAGTATAAATAAAATGTATTATTATTATTATTATTATTATTAAATTTACCTGTGATACATTTAAGCTTACTGGCCTGTACTTTCTTCGATCTGCATTGACACTCTTTTTATTTAACGGGATAATATTTGTCATTTTTTAGTTCTTTGGAATTTCCCCAGTGTGCAGTAACTTACTAAAAATGTAAGGCAAAACACACAAGTAGAGGAACAGTAGAGCTACTGGAAGACATTTATACCAGCTCTAATGTGAATTCACCCATCTACTGTCTGTTCAAATCCACTTGATCCATTGTTAGGTTCTGGTTTCCCGCAATACAATCACAGCACTTGAGTGTAAGGTAGGAACCTACCCTGAACAAGGCATTGTAAGCCATACTTGGGCACATTCACTTGTGCACAGCCAGTTTAGAATTCCCAATCAACTTAATATGCACATCTTTGTGATGTTGAGGAAAAAACAGCTATGAATGTGTGTTACTCAGTCTTCAAAGATATGTTTTTTTTTTTAATTTCCAGTTTTATTTTTTCTTTACAGAGACGACATAGCTCAACTGGATACTGACTCCAGCTTAGTATAAAAGAAGAGTTTATGATGACTTTTCTTGCCTGCCTAAACCAAAGAAAACTGAAACAAGTGCAGCTTTGAAGACAAGAATCCAGTATATACAGTAATCACCAGAGTTCTTTGAAAAAGGGATGGAATGGCTTCATGTTTGAAAATAACACTAATTGGATCTTGTGGTTTCAAAAAGATTTGAATTTTTCTGAAGTCTTTTTGTAAGGTTCCATCAATACTACTGAGAAAACCTGAATGGTATACATATAATTGCCGTAATTATGCACTTTAACATATTTATGAACAAGGCTACATAATGTTATAAATTGCAGGAAAAAAAACCCTAAAATTATGGATGGCCAAATTTCATTTTGGTAGATAGTCTCTCTCCTTCTGACATATAGAGAATTCACAATCTCTGCAACGCACTTACTGCGGAAGGACATTAAATTACTAGTGCACACATTAGTCAGAGTTGTCTGCCTCTTTATCAGGTATTACAACTCTGGCATATTTGGTTCTCATTGAGGTGCTCTTTAAACCTGCATTCATGAACATGCTGATCATGCTTTTTCCTAAGCATTTACAAAGGTGTACTTTTTTGTTTGCTGAATACTACATTAGTTTGTGCATCATTTACCTTTTTAAGTAAGTTTTTTTCACATTTAAGAGTAAATCATGTTATTTACACTTTGAGATGAAATCTTAGAGGATAAGAAAATTATGAATTTCAGATAAAACACCCATTGCATACCTTTTAGTGGCAGTTATGGTAAGTCAGGAAATGCAGAGAGACTCTTCTAGAGTGATCCCAGAATTGGGACATGTCAGACTAAGACACACCAGCCTAATTTGGCCTGCATGTCACTTAGTCTTTGCCTGTTTGATCCCTCATTTTCTTTTCTGTCTGCTCTTCAAGAAGTAATTTATTTTCTTGAATGACTTATTTACCATGTTGTAAACTGTTTTTGAAAACCTTTGTCAAATAAGTCTTTTCTGAAATGATGGAACTTTACTACTGCATATTTTCCTTCCATGTTACTGAGACCAAATACAAACTGGACTAGGAAGCAGTACTGTATGAAGTTCAAAACTCTAGACAAAACCATGTTTCTGACCCAAGGCTATGTCATCCTGACTGATCTTGTTGTCTTATTTTTGTATGGTGTACTTTACTGAGAATTTTAGCTGATGTTTTGCAGATCAGAACCTAAACAGTGCATATTTTGTCATACAAATCCTTTGAGCTAAGCTTTAATTTAAATATTAAAGTTGAGTTTATAGGTCTGAAGTATTGCTTTCCATAAAACATTAAATTGCGTCTCATTTTTGTGGTGCCACTTCTTCTAATCCAGGAAATCTACCGTATGGTGCTGCTGTATAGCTAATGCTATATCTTGTATTTTACAAGGTAATTGTACAGGAATTATTTTGTATATAGGAACTATAGATGTAGTGTGTGATAAGAGAATGAGCTGTTAGTATTGTAATTTAAAAAACTGTAATATTGTTGAGATTGTTTACATGTACATACTAAACTGTTTAACTTATATTCAGCATTCATTTATATGTACAGAACTCTAGTGTTTAAATTGATTTGTGTTTAGGTGATTAAAAAAGCTGGAACAGGGTGACTAGAAGTATTTATTTTCCCCCATCTAGTAAAACTTGCCGCTCCCACTACACGACGAACCAAGGCAAACACACTGCTGATGGCTGTGCCCAAGAGGTCATTAAAGGCCTGGATTTTGGTTTTTATCAAGACACTCGCAAGCCCAGACACTCAGAATTCTCACTCAGTCTCTCGAGCGCCCCGATCAGAGTCTCCATTGACTCAGCGAAGATCACAACATCAACAGCAAAGTCAAGGTCTGTGAATCTTTCTTCACAAACAAATGCCCCACAGCCGCTGGACCCCACGACCTTGCCTAACACCCAGTCTATACAAGCATTGAACAGAGTAGGAGCAAGAACACACTGCTGCTAAACCCCAGAATCAACTGGGAAAAACTCAAAGGTCCTGCCTCCACTCTGCACAGCACTCACAATACCAGTGTACAGGCCAGCCATGTTATCCAGCAACCTCGAGGGGATCCCGTGAACCCTCAGGATGTCCCACAGTGCAGCTCGATCAACTGAGTCAAAATCAATAAAGGCTGCAAAGAAATTCTGCCGATGTTCGCGTTTGCGTTCCATGAGAACCCTCAGTGCTAGGATGCGGTCGACTTCTTAGGCATAAAACCAGACTGTTCGTTTGCTGGTAGGTGAGTAAGTGATCATGGATCCTATTGATCCCAGTGAAAGTGAGTGGTTCACAGCTAATTGGAGGATCAGCCCCAAGAACTGTGGATCCTTAGATATCCATCGTCCTAGCCAGAGGAACAGTTTTGAACAACTGCTCAAAGTAGCCAGCCCAGTGGGTCACAACTGCAGTGTCATCCGTAAGGACCGTTCCATCAGTCGCCCTAACTGCGACTTTCAGAGGAACAGATTCAGATGTGTGTAATGCTTTGATTCCTCTGTAAGTAGTATGTGAGTCGCTAGACCACAGATGGTGTATCACTTGCTCACAGATTCCTCTAACAAATGCCTGTTTATCTGCCCTCAGAGCCCTCGCAGTAGTCCTTCTCAGTTCCCGGTACAGACCAGAATTGCCATTGAGTCATGCGCTGCGACTCCTCTCGATGATGAAACACCACCTTCTGGGAACACCAGTAACACCAACACAACCCTCAGCAACCTTCAGGATCTTGTCTTGGAAGGTCTCCCATATCACATTAGGATGTCAGGTTGCACCCAAATCTGAAAGTTCATCACACAAACTGCATGCAAACTCATTAGAAACAGCCTGGTCTTGGAGTCTGGCCAAGTCCAGGCTAATTTTCCTAGTAGGTGATAACCTACTTGGCCTAAGCTGGATCCTAAGAGTAGCAACAAGAAGTCTGTGGTCCGAATTCACAAACTGGGCACTTCTGTAGACCATACAGTTTTGCAAGAGCCTCCAGCGTCTGCCCACGAGGATGTGATCGATCTCCTTCACCACACCACCAGTATTGGAGTACCAAGTCCAACGATGCGGTTCAGGGCAGTGGAACCAGGATCCAGCGTTTCGCAGCCCCGACCTTTAGCAAAGTCAAGGAACATGGAGCCAGTTTCACCACGGTCACCAGACCCATGGGGACCGAGACAACCCTCATAGCCAGCCCTGTCAGTGCCAGTGGTTGCATTGAAGTCACCTGTGACCAGAGGAGTGTCACCTCATGGGCACCCATCAACCACCCAGCGAAGCTGTGAATAAAATGTCTCCCTTGTAGAGATATCACTCACCGCGGTCGGAGCATACACTGAGACAACAGGCAAGGCACAAGCGGTCCTCCAGCCCTGCAAGCAGTCCTCCAACTTGCAGGGAAATCATGAGGGTTGGTGGCAGGATTGGAACTCCAGCCACTGTAAAAAAAAAAAAAAACTTCACAAAGCACTTAGACTACAGAAAGGACCCTTTTTGCTCTCTGCAGGAGTAGCTCTGCTGCAGCCACCCATAGGAAGACTTCCCACGTCATGAAGGGGATGGGGGAAAGCCCTCGGGAGCCCAATCCTCGGAAGAGTCGTAACCGTTAGAGAGCCAATAGGGTCAGGTCTGTTGGGGATCGGAACTGGTGTGGTGCTGAGACGTCACCCGCTGCATGGCAGCACTTGGGTCCCAATTTGAGGTGGCCCATACAGGTGGGCGCATGGAACATTTTGTCTCACTGGTAAGATGATCATCTTCCTCTGCTGTCGGAGGAGCTGCGTAAACTCCGCATTTCAGTGACAGCACTCTTTGAAGTGCGCAGACCGGGGACTGGCCAGATCTCTGTAGGTGGATACTCCTTTAATTGGTCTGGTCGGTCTGATGGCTGTCATACTCCGGGAGTAGCTGTTGCTATAGCGGATTGGCTTCTTCCGATGGTGTCCGATGTCACTCCTTTCAACAAGCATATTATGGGACTCTTTGTTATCAATTCAGAAAATATTAGCTATTGAATTACTGTATGAATATTTAATATGTTATTTTTATGTGCAGGAAAATATAAATCTTGATTCAGTTTGAGTAATTCCTTTTTTAAAGTGAAATAGTTATTTAATAATCTTTTTTCATGCTTCAGCATTTTAGAAGTATTACATTCAAAATCAAGAATATATTCAGAAAAATCAAGCACAGGTATTACAAGAATTATTCAAATAAACTGAAAATTAAAATATACGCAATAATTAAATAATCTGTCGTACTAAATATAGTACAGTATATGTAAGACAGAAATTTTAATTTTTTTGTTTTTCAGATAGATAGATAGATACTTTTATTAATCCCAAGGGGAAATGCACATACTCCAGCAGCAACAAACTGATAAAAAACAATATTAAATTAAAGAGTGATAAAAATGAAGGAATAACAGACAATAACTTTGAATAATGTTAAACCTGAGGTTTACTGCTCCAGGTGGAACTGAAGAGTCGCATAGTGTGGGGGAGGAACGATCTCTTCAGTCTGTATGTGGAGCAGGTCAGTGACACCAGTCTGTCACTGAAGCTGCTCCTCTATCTGGAGATGATCCTGTTCAGTGGATGCAGTGGATTCTCCATGATTGACTGGAGCCTGCTCAGCGCCTGTCGCTCTGCCACGGATGTCAAACTGTCCAGTTCCGTGCCTACAATAGAGCCTGCCTTCCTCACCAGTTTGTCCAGGCATGAGGCGTCCTTCTTCTTTATGCTGCCTCCCCAGCACACCACCGTGTAGAAGAGGGCACTCGCCACAACCGTCTGATAGAACATCTGCAGCATCTTATTGCAGATGTTGAAGGATACCAGCCTTCTAAGGAAGTATAGTCTGCTCTGTGCTCTCTTGCACAGAACATCAGTATTGGCAGTCCAGTCCAATTTATCATCCAGCTGCACTCCCAGGTATTTATAGGTCTGTACCCTCTGCACACAGTCACCTTCTGATGATCATGGGATCCATTAAGGGCCTGGGCCTCCTAAAATCCACCACCAGCTCCTTGGTTTTGCTGGTGTCCTGGTGTAAGTGGTTTGAGTCGCACCATTTAACAAAGTCCTTGATTAGGTTCCTGTACTCCTCCTCCTGCCCACTTCTGATGCAGCCCACAATAGCATAGTCGTCAGCGAACTTTTGCACGTGACAGGACTCCGAGTTGTATTTGAAGTCCGATGTAAATAGGCTGAACAGGACCAGAGAAAGTACAGTTCCCTGCGGCGCTCTTGTGCTGCTGACCACAATGTCAGACCTTCAGTTCCCGAGATGAGATGCACATACTGAGGTCTGTCTGTAAGATAGTCCACGGTCCATAACCAGGTATGAATCTACCCCCATCTCTGTCAGCTTGTCCCTAAGGAGCATAGGTTGGATGGTGTTGAAGGCGCTAGAGAAGTCCAGAAACATAATTCTTACAGCACCACTAACTCTGTCCAAGTAGGAGAGGGATCGGTGTAGCATATAGATGATGGCATCCTACACTCCCACCTTCTCCTGGTATGCGAACTGCAGAGGGTCGAGGGTGTGGCGGACCTGTGGCCTCAGATGGGGAAGCAGCAGCCGCTTTATAGTATTCATCACATGTGACGTCAGAGCAACAGGCCTGAAGTCATTCAGCTCACTAGGATGTAATAGCTTTGGGACTGGGGTGATGCAAGATGTTTTCCAAAGCTTTGGGACTCTCCCTTGTTCCAGGCACAGGTTGAAGATGCACTGTAGAGGACTCAACAGCTCCAGCGCACAGGCATTCAGCAGTCGTGGCAATACTCCATCTGGACCTGCTGCTTTGCTGGCACGAAGTCTCCTCAGCTCTCTGCTCACCTGGGCAGCTGTAATTGTGGGTGGGGATGTCTCTCCTATGCTTGAATGTATATACATTAAAGAAAATTGGGCATAAACCATAAAATTCATGCAATATGTAAAAAAAAGAACATTTGAAAAGACTTTTTTATTCCAAGCATGTGTGAAATTCAGTGTAGTCAATATCTGGGACCAGAATGTTACAAAGGGAGTAACAAGTAAAAATCATGGTAGCCAATGCCTGCGGAGGTTAATTTCAAGCAAAGTTGACGTTTATCAGTAGTACAGTGCAAAGAGCACCTTTGGGATCTTCATCTGGTATTTTTATATATTCAGTTGTTGTTATTTTGTTTTCTCTCTTTTTAATTACTAAATTTCAACTGGTGGTCACTAGTTGGTCATTTCCCAGTGGTTTGCCCCTATGTGTGTATACTTTTTATTTTCTTCATGTTTCTTTCATAATAATACACTATAGCAGAGGCCACATTTATGTTGCACATGATGTTATTTATTCATGTACAGACAAACACTGTGTTTCAGAAGTGAACTAGTTTGGCTACAAATTTACTAGACATATCCTTAAACCAGACCCAGGAAAAAACAAGGTAATCAAAGAAATTAAATCACTAAGAAATCATAGAAGTAGAAACTCAGAGTGATTAATTATCAATCCAAATTCACTGCAGAACTTTCAGCAGTAAACTCCCTAGGTGGACATATCACAGCATGGGTTAAGTACCACCCTGTCCTAGGAACGGCAGGCTAACAGCATACTCTTCCACACCCCTTCACTCTAATGAATAAAACTATGCAGTTGTTCTCTTTGACTGTAAATGGTTCTAAGTGTACATAATGTACAGTGGACCCTTGACTTACGAACTCAATTCGTTCGCGAGGGCTGGTTGTAACTCAAGTTGGTTGTAAGTCAAGACTATTTTTCCCATAAGAAATAATGGAAATACCCATAATGCGCTCCGAACCTCCCACAGCAACACTTAGTTAACCTTTTCATAATAAAAAAGGGTTGTATAATGCGCATAATTTACCAAAACACCAATACTTTTTCTAATGTACTAACCAAAAAGTTATAAAAAGTACCTAGCCTACCAGAAACAACAATTTTATACTGTACTCACCATTTAATTTGACATCTTTGGGCTGCAGGAAGGGAGGAGGAGGAGGAGAATGAAACAGAAGGTGGTTATTGCTTAGAAGGAGCCTCCTTATGCAAATCTTTTCTTTGTAAAATAGTCGAGATGGTGGATTTCGACATGCTGTACATATTAGCGAAATCGGTCACGAACGCCACTCTCATATTTCCGCACAATTTCCTTCTTCATTTCGATTGTGATCGCTGTTTCTCAAGTTAATAATGACAGTAGTCGAGCACTCAGTTCAAAGCTGGCCGTGTTGTGAACTGCTGTAATAATACACTCCAAAGCAAGCCGGTGCTGACTCAGCCTGATGACATCATCATGTGCCGCGCCAGCCCGCATTGCTAACATCCCTTAACAATCACTTTCTTTACCTATGTTACCTTCTCTTCCTTCCTTAGAAATTATGCGTCTTGCTTGCCATGGTCTTAGTAAATTATATATATAGATAAATCACTGCACTGACCGAAATTACGTCCACAAACACATGTATCTGGCCTCCGACTGATGCTTACGAACGCTCTCGGCTGTTTGTTTACAATCGCACAAGCGGATACACGTGACCGCATTCAGGTCGTAACGCAAGATGTTGGTAGTAAATCAAAATAAAAATTCTGGTCTTAAATCAAGTTGTTCGCATGTCAGGCCGGTCGTATGTCAAGGGTTGACTGTATATGACTGCCAAGTCATATGACCACAAGTCATTGAAGTTCATATTCCACAAATTCATCATCAGCTGCTCCGCTGAAAATGCAGAGAAGGGTATTGCAGCTCCACGTGTATGATCTCACCATTGTGCACACCCCAGGAAAAGAAATCCCCACCGCAGACAAATGTCGCAGATCTCATTTTTGTGTAGTGAAAATTCATTGACCAAAGGTGTTAATGCACAAAGCTACAATATAATTTGTAATATGTTAATATGTTACTGGAAATTTGATGAAATTCAGGGTGCAACAGAGTAAGACCCCTTGCTTAATGTACTGGTCAGAACAATTCCCACAGGGTGGCCAGAGCCTAGGAAAAAGGGCCTAAAAGGTTTTGTAGAATATTAGGGCACTTGAGATGAAATATCCCGGACACCAAGGTTATTATAGTTTTGCCTTTTTATATTAGTTTTTATTTCTATATTTTTTCTGACCTTACTTGGAAATTCTATTTCGTTTTAGTTTTCCTTCATCGTGTATTTTTAGTTTTTATTTCACAAAGACATTTCTATTTTATTTTTATATCTATTAGTTTTAGTAATTACAGTATTTCATTGAGCTCCTACAGAGTTTAGGTTTGTGTCACAATCGGACAGAACTGTAAACTTAACGGATTTGGATACGAGTTTAATGTTAGTGGAAGCTTATTATACTACATGGTTTACTCTTTGGTTTTGCTTTAGTCTGTTTAAAAACAAGCCTAATCAAAACCAGGTACTGAATATGAACAATTTTACACAATTTATCATATTTTCTATGTCATCTGTGCTGAACAAATTGGCGCTACTGCTGGCATTTTTATCTTTTCCTTTTATTGCCCAGAATGGGCCAATTTGTAATGAAATTTAGGTGAATTTTAAGGTTTGAGGGTTTTTTACTCTAAATGTCTACAGCACACAACAAATTCTGCTCCAAGGCAATGTGTTTATAATGAATGCCTTCAATATTGCATTCAAAAATTTCCCATACTGCGCTTTATTTTCTACCAGCCATATTGATCTCTGATTCCATCTAATGCACATACAATTTATAGACAGAATTTTGCCACCTGCAGGCCTGAAAAGAAATCAAAAATTAGAAAACAGATTCAACTGTGTTATGACAGGTGTGATCATGAAAATCAGGGGGCTTACAAAGAACAAGGCTCTTAGGCTTGAATCAGTGTGCAGACCCCACCAGCTATTTTGAGGAAAAAAAAGAAAAACAAGCAAGTAGTGTGAATATGAATTTCTGTCCATATGGTAAAGGTTTTGTTGACCAGGATATTATGATATTAGCCGTTTGAATTACATCATGATAAACAACAAGCGCAAAGAAAGGTGGCACGTAAATCGCTTTCTATTTCACATGCTTTACGTGCCCGTCATCAGCTCACTCTGTCACCGCAAATGCTGTGTGAACACTCGCTCTCTGCTACCAGCCACCGTTCACTGGAGGAATATATGCGGGCGGCTCGTGGTGGATGACTTTCTGTTTTAGAGTTAAAAGTTCAAAGGGTTAAAGACTAACGACAAGAATATTCATTCAAAAATGAAAACTAAAAATATTTTTAGTAAATTATTATTTAATTTCAGTTAGTTTTTCTAGCTACTTTAATAGTTTTGTTTAGTTTTAGTTTTTCATTTTGGTTTTGTTAATTATTTTATTTGAGATTACGAAAATGTTTTTTTAATAATAGTTTCAGTTTTGATTTTAGTTTCGTTAACTATAATAACCTTGCCAGACACAAGGCATGTTGTTCAAAGTTGAGAAAAATAACTGTCCCTTGTGCTCTCGGAGATAAGATATTCGGTTGGACACACGTGGTCCACATGGGTATTAAAAGATACAAATATAGACTGAGGCGGACACGCTTCTGGCCCAGCACGAATCAACAAATAGAGGCCATTATTTGTAATTGCAACATATGCCAAGAACATTGAAATTAAAATGTTAAGGAACCCGTATTACCCAGCATAGGTTTGTTTGAATAGGAGGGTGATGAGTATGTCATATGTGTTACAGCAGGCTCTTTGAGTTAGAGAAACTTATGAACGGCTAATCCACAGCAGTCATCAACAAACTTAACATGATGTTTGTGATACAACAACAACATTTATTTATATAGCACATTTTCATACAAACAATGTAGCTCAAAGTGCTTCACATGATGAAGAAAGAGAAAAAAAGACAAAATAAATAAGAATTAAAAATCAGGGAACACCAATTAACATAAAATAAAAGTAAGGTCCAATGGCCAGGGAGAACAGGAAAAACAAAAAAAAACTCCAGACGGCTGGAGAAAAAAATAAAATCTGCAGGGGTTCCAGGTCATGAGACCACCCAGCCCCCTCTAGGCATTCTACCTAACATACATGGCATTACAGATGCGGCCATTAGTGATACTGAGCCTTGCTACATTTAGACAAACAGAATATCAGTTTTGATTACATCACTACAAGTCCTCAGTCCCAACTGAATAATGGTTTAGCTGAAAGGACAGTCCAAACAGTCAAAAACTTCAAAGTAAATATCAACTGAATACTAAGATCCATACTTAAACTGGCTTGAATATTGAAACATCCCAGTTGATGAGTCATATGCCGAGATCCAAACTTCCCAGTACAGCCAGAAAGCTTCAACCACAGGTACAAAACCAAAATTAAGTGCGTGCTCAGAGAGAATGTCAGTATTGTCAGAAAAACACTATGACAAATGTTCTAGATCTTTACAACCCTTGCCAAGTAGCTCTGTAGTCAGGTACCAACAAGGTAATGGCCTGTAGAAACCAGTCACTTAAGTTAATTTAGCACGTAGTATTGTTAAGTACTGACAGATCTTACTGCACCCGTGGCACAAATGTCTTGTATACTGACATAACGCAATCTTCAGCATCTTTTACACACAAAAGAAGACTCAATTGCAAATGATACGCAGGTCGGGCCAAGAACAACTGAGCCAAATGCAGATTAACCAACATAGCCTCATTGGGATGAAAACAAAAAAATAACAGGCGAGCAGCAAACATCAATCTCCTCCAGGTTAGACAAAGTTGTTTCACAAAGTAAATTTCTTGATTTGTAAATTTTCTGAAGGGTACAGGCAAAACATCTCATGGAAAAAACTTTTTCCATTTTCAAAGAAAGCTGTTATGGAGCCTGGACGAGAATGATCAACATTTCTTTATTTACACAAAGTTATGCTCAAATATCTCATTTCATGGAGTGAATAATCAATTAAACAATTCATCTGCTTTTATATGTTTTTCTGATTACATCATGTCATCTGACTCTTAATATGCAGAACTTTATTACCTCTGCCAATCAACTAGCGCCACCAGTAATTTCAGACTTCTCCCATTATTCTCAACACCGCTTCATTGAGAGGGGTGTATTTTTGACAAGGCAAAGACCTCTCACACGTTCAGCTTTTATTAGCTGCCATTTAGCTAAACCTTGAGTTACACTCAATCTGTCTGTTTAATAATTCATTCTGTTATAGCTTGATACATATATATATATATATATATATATATATATATATATATATATATATATATATATATACAGTGGAACCTCAGTATATGTCCTTAATTCATTCCGGACCCTTTGACTTATACCAAACAGGACGTATACCAAACAAATTTTTCCCATAAGAAATAATGGGAAAATAATTAATCCGTTCCCATGAAAAAAAAAAATCCTATTACTATTGGCATATTATACATTGATGGGGTTGTATAAAATAATTTAAACACTGCTTAATACTAATACAAAAGCAATTAGATGAAATAAATGAACATTTTACCTCACTTTACTTTTTAATAACATCTTTGTTTTTCACAATCGTAGATACCGTCGTTTTCGGCAAACGGTATGCAGCAGCCATGTCCCGGATACGCATGCCACCTTCATACTTTTCAACAATCAATTCAAATTTACATGAAAAAAACACAAAATCACGTTGTGACAATGCAGGTTTGCTGTATGCTCCCATCTGCTGCCGGGGAGCCCTTGAACCCTACACCGTCGGTAATGTGCCTCACTGCTAAGCTCATCGGTAACAACAAAGCAAGGGGATGGTGAAAAAGTGCAAAATGCTTTTATTTAAACAATTAACAAAACAAGGTGTTCAAATTAAAGTGCAGTCTCCAAAGTTCCAATAAATAATCCATAAAATCAGAAGTGAAACGTGGAGGTTAAAAACAATAGAAAAAAGTCTTCTTAAAAACAACGAAGTTAAAATAGAGCAGGAAGCATTCTTTAAAAAAAAACCAAGAAGAAGCCCGGTGCCTTTTTACCTGGCGGCCCCCCTGCTTCCCAACAGGGGAGTCGCCCTACTTGCAGCTGACGTTAACTCTGCCTACTTCAGCTACTTCGCTCACTCTCTCTCTCTCTCTCTCTCTCACTCACTAAACCTCACGTCCGTTCTTTCTTTTTCCTCCTCTTCTAGCCGACTCGCACTTCTGTTTATCAAGATAAGCAGCTCCAGGAACAATCATGAATGTGGATGGTCCCTCACAAGTGCACTTTGGTGAGAAACTCCCACATCTCTAATCGCCCTGACAACCTTCAGCCACATAACCACCATGCCCCCTCATCAAGCTGCGAGCACGGTGATTATTTATTTTAAAGCTGGACTTTGACAGGAGCTGTGGACCCGCTATACCACACACGTGAAAATTCACAGAGAGTTATAGCGCGGGTTGTTCACTGAATGCTAGCAACTGGCGCACAGATGATCGTGGGCATTCATGGCTTTGTCTCGAGAGAGGGGTAAACAAGGGTAGTACGCGAGTCGTATTCCAAACAAAGGTCGTATACCAAGCAAAATTTTTCGTGTCCAAACAGGACGTATACCAAGTTGGACTTATTCCAAAGCAGACGTATACCGAGGTACCACTGTGTATATATATATATATATGTATATATATATATATATATATATATATATATATATATATATATATATATATGAAATAGTTTAACTGTGAAATAGTTTAACTGTGAAATAATGTCTATGATCTGCTTCTTGCAAGTGAAAGAGTGCATCGTGGTGGATGTTAGCTGACTTGCTGACCAACCACCAGCGTTACCTGGTAGGTAACCACCCATACAATCAGATTGTGATTCACACTACAAATGCATTGAATATATATAGTTAGTGTCAGGTGGCCGGTGCCCATGCACAGCCGGGACACCCCTGGAGTATATCTTCCAGGGGAGCAACGATGGGAAACCCAGTATCTCCCCCTGGATGCTAGATAGCAGCCTCCCTGGGTTGCAGCAGTGCCTCTGACTCCCCCAGGGCTTCATAGGGGTTGGAGTTTTGTGCAGCCCTGTTGGGTTCCACAGGCGCCTCCAGGGGGTGCTGCAGTTGGGACTCCTGAGCCCAGCTGAGCTAATCTTCAGCCCACCCTGGAGTGCAACCGGAAGCAGGTGATCAAGCACCTGGAGCACTTCTGGGTGGTCTATAACAGGAGCCAGCAACCACCACTCAGCAGCCGGAGTCTGGAGGAGGAGGACTAAGCTTGGTGAGGAGTGGTGGTGGAAGAGTGAGGAGTGTTTTGGTGTAGTTTATTTGTGCTTTGGGACTGTGTTGCATCTGAGGGACATGCGGAAAACATGCCCTGCAGCTGAAGAAAAATAAAAGTTTATTTACTTTTGTACATGCCTCCCATGTCCAATCTGTGTCGGGTTGGGCGCTATATAGTGCATTTGTTACAGTGGCATAGACGGCAGGATTCCGGTCCTTCTTCTGGGCCGGGACCTGTATTAAAATTTGTGTAACAATCCAGCACAGCAGCGCGAGGCACATGCATGGCGCAGGAATGTAAGAAGTGCGCACCACAAGTCAGCGCACTGAAGCGCACACCCGCGGCAAGAAGCTTGCAACACTGCAGAGGCTCCATAACCCACCAGAGCTGGTATGAGGAGGAAGAAAGCTGGGCAGACTCCAAGGTCAGCAACTGGCCGCCTGCCCGCCATCACAGAAGAAGCCACGGTTGGCATGTCTCAAAGAGAGGCCACACAGACGAGAGGTCATCTGGAAGACGAGATCCATGCAGGGGCTTGTAGCCCGGGGGCGCCGATTTGCGGCGTGATGGCGGAGCGAGCTCAAGGGCGAGCAAGGTAGGTCCAGTCCCCGTTTTCACTGCAGGACATCGAGCGGAGGACGAGACTCCAGATGATCTCCCCGGCGCGGTTTTCTGTGGTAAGAAGGGGGAGGTGGAGAAAAGATGCCACATCCCAGATGCAGGTAAGGGGGTGGGGAACGTATGCTGTCTTCCTGTCGACAAAAGAACAGAGATGGGGTTGGCGAAACTCCACCTCGCTCCTGGGGCCTCATGTACAAACGGTGCGTACACACTGAAATGTTGCGTAAGAACGTTTCCATGTTCAAATCGCGATGTATAAAACCTAAACTTGGCATAAAGCCATGCACATTTCCACGGTACCTCATACCTTGTCGTAGGCAAGTTCTCCACTCGGTTTTGTTCCTTAAAAGTTTTGAAAAATCGGCGTTATAAGCTTACAGATGACTTAACATTTATTACAGAGCTGATTGTGTGACGATTCAGCATTTGGAGAAAGAAAAGGAAGGACAGGAATTGGAGGTTAGCACTTTTGAAAGAGACATACTGGTGCAATAAATTATTTTATCGAAGGTCACGCACAATCACTGCGCCACCATGTTCCCATGTTTAATAACATGCTTTAACTCCTATCATCAAGAAAATGATATCACGTATACATCTCAGTATTTCAGTTATTCAGAGAGCTGTAATATCATGAATATACAGTAATGGATTCTGTGTCCTGTCGGAGGAGGAGAAAGCCTGTTTAAGAAGCACGTAGTGATTCACACATATAGAGCATATAGAAGATCAAATACAAAAAAATGCATTTAACGTACTATTTTAGTTATGATGGGATGACACCTCAAAACGTGACTGTGAGCAATTTTTAAAACCTTCTCCCTATGCTCACTTGGTACTAGCAACTGCTCGATATGTCCGTCACTCATGTAATCAGAAACCACCCAATACAGAAAACCATCCTTAAGCAAAAAATGTAGTGTATTATAATTTGGGTCCTTTCTCTCTCTCTCCAGATGATAAGAGTCATTTGCGACGTGGGCTTGTCTGAATGCAGAATCCAAGTTGTTATCGGCTTTTTGTAGGCGAGCAAACTATGCCTGGAGGCCAGTCTCTGTTTCCTCTGTCTTTGATGCAGAATCACACTCACCTCCCACAGCTATTTTGTTTTTGTCTGAGCCTGTATTGAGTCTCAGGTATGTGGAGGCTTTTGGTGCGTGCAATGGTGCAGAGAAGTTTGCCAGCTGTCCTGGGACTTCACCTGAGGATTTGTCCCCCAGTTTGCTGGACAACTCTGGTTCAATTTCAAATCTATTTTCTTGACTGACATTGTCTGTGGCGAGCCCCTCTCTTTTTACTATGGGGGTAGGTGCTCTGCAGATGGCCAAGACCCATGGGAAAAGGGCATTCCTTTTTCCTGTTAGGGGTGGCAAGGGAGAGGTGTCTGATATGGCAGTCCAAACCTTAAAGTTCTTCCCTTTGAATTTCAAAGAGAGTAATATAGTCTCATATGTTTTAATGTCCCCATGGATACAGCAGATGTTCACTCTGTCTGTGGCCTTATAAGGGGTCTGCGGGAGCAAGTCACGGCAGACTACACAGAGGTCACTACCAGAGACCAATAGCACAGAGAATGCCCTTCCAGCCAAAGTAACAGAGACCTTAAAATTGTCCTACTTTAGCATCCTGGAGGAAACTAATAGATGAGCTAGATATCCCAGTTGATCACAGTGAAAGCAGCTGCTTTTAATCCGCATTATGGTGTTCTGTGCAGGCCGGATCAAAGTCGGGGTGAAGCCTGGGTAGCCCCACTGTTTCTAGGTGGTTTGTGCACCCTCTAGTGTGCAGATCAGATCCAGCAGTGAGTGGATGTCGCTCCATAACATTTCATCACAAAGGCTCTCATCTATTCCTGACAGGACTGCATCAGTAGTGAGCTTTTCCACAATGCACTTGACAGGGTCTCCATGGAGCCAGCTTTGAATCAGATCCACTAAGCCCTGGATCTGTCCTCATTCAGGGTGATCCAGACCGATATGCCACAGCCGAAACTGGTGCCCATTGACCACCGGGGTCACAGCCATGCAGAGGAGGATCTGTTGCTTCAGGTAGTCATAATCATCAAAAGTTTTGGGAGGGAGATTCTGTACGGCTTGGAGGGCTTCTATGGTTTAAAACGGGGCTAAAAAAGCTGTCCAGACTCCCCTGTCCCAGCACACTAATATTGCCATACATGCAAAGCAGAATTGGAAGCACTTAGGGTTGTCTAGGGGAGCCATCTTCAGGAGCAAATTTTGTGGCCACACCAAAGCAGCAGCGGCTACCAGCGCCTCATCTTGCTCTGGGTTTTGCTGTATTTCTTGGGGATCCATTAGTGCAAGGACCCCACTTCTGGTACCTTGTGATGTGTAAGTTCCTGTCTTGCACCCCAAAACAAGAGACAGAGTCTCAGTACTTTAACAAAACCAGCTTTATTCGGCTTGAAACAGTAACAGCACAATTATTTTTTGTAGCGAGATTTACCACTCTCCTTTACCCAGACACAGCAATCAGGCAGGGTCGTGACCAGATAACACTGTTCCTGTATTTACAATGTTCCTTGCATTACCCATCGACGGCAGGCACTCATAGCACGACCACAATCTTTGACAGGAACTACAGGGCATGTCTGTGATCTGCTTCTCACAACTGAGAGCATGTGATGAATGTCTGCCGACTGGCCGACCACCCACAAGCATTACCTGGTCGGTAGCCACCCAAATAATCGGATTGTGATCATACCTATGCATGTAATACTTCGGTCTACACCCTGTCAAGTAAGCAAACCAAACCAGATATCTTCTTCTTTCAGCTGCTCCTGTTAGGGGTCGCCACAGCGGATCATCTTCTTCCATATCTTTCTGTCCTCTGCATCTTGTTCTGTTACACCCATCACCTGCAAGTCCTCTCTCACCACGCGCATAAACCTTCTCTTATGCTTTCCTCTTCTTCTCTATCTCTAGCATCCTTCTCCTAATATACCCAGCATCTCTCCTCCGCACATGTCCAAACCAGTGCAATCTCGCCTCTTTGACTTTGTTTCCTAACTGTCCTACTTGAGCTGACCCTCTAATGTACTCATTTCGAATCCTGTCCATCCTCGTCACACCCAATGCAAATCTTAGCATCTTTAACTCTGCTACCTTCAGCTCTGTCTCCTACTTTCTGGTCAGTGCCACCATCTCCAAACCATATTACATAGCTGGTCTCACTACCATCCTGTAGACCTTCCCTTTCACTCTTGCTGATATCAGTCTGTCACAAATCACTCCTGCCACTCTTCTTCACCCATTCCACCCTGCCTGCACTCTTTTTCACCTCTCTTCCACAATTCCTGTTACTCTGTACTATTGATCCTAAGTATTTAAACTCATCCACCTTCACCAACTCTACTCTTTGCATCCTCACCATTCCACTCTCCTCCCTCATTTACACACATGTATTCTGTTTTGTTCCTACTAACCTTCATTCCTCTCTAGAGCATACCTCCACCTCTCCAGGGTCCCCTCAACCTGCTCCCTACTATCACTACTGATCACAATGTCATCACCAAACCTCATAATCCACAGGGACTCCTGTCTAATCTCGTCTGTCAACCTGTCCATAACCATTGTAAATAAGAAAGGGCTCAGAGCCGATCCCCGATGTAATCCCACCAGTTACAGGTCTTTTTCTTCCTCCTTAGTGTCCAACCTCTCATACAACTCATTATATGCTTTTTCTTTAGCCTTCACCACCTCTCTCTTCACCTTGCACCTTATCTCCTTGTACTCTTGTCTACTTTCTGCATCTCTCTGACTATCCCACTTCTTCCTTGCCATCCTCTTCTTCTGTATACTCTCCTGTATTTTCTCATTCCACCACCAGGTTTCCTTTTCCTCCTTCCTCTATCCAGATGTCACGCCCAGCACCCTTCTTGCTGTCACCCTTACTACATCTGCTGTAGTTTCCCAACTGTTTGGTAATTATTCACTACCACCCAGATATATTAAATAAAAATTCCATAATTCCACATTGTTTAAGGCAGGATATGTTTAAGGTTCTGTATATAAACTGTCTGAATCATTTAAATTATAATTTTACAAACATTATGCAGTATAACATATCACATGCAATGACAAGATTTTTTTTTCCCTCTGTAATTAATAAAGTATATCAGATGTTAAATGTTGTTCTTATTTCAGATGCATGTTTATTATCCATCTTCAATATGCAGGTTCACTATACATAAAGCCCGTCTTTAGGATCACCATCACTATGTGCTGACTTTTCTGATGTTCTTTTTATTTAGTATTTTGAGAATACCCTGGATATGTATTTTTCACCAATGCTATGCAGCTCACTGTAACTTGTTATTTATTGGTGTGAAGAAAAACGAGAGAGCAGAGATAAAGAGTTGGGGAATCCACCCTATATAATGCAGGTGTAAGCTACAACAGCCAAACAGAGTAATCATAAAAGATAATACAGGATTGTCTCGAGGCACAAATCTGGAGAAGGTTTCAGAAAAATTTCTGCTGCTTTGAAGGTCC
This sequence comes from Polypterus senegalus, assembly GCF_016835505.1. Lineage (NCBI taxonomy): Eukaryota > Metazoa > Chordata > Cladistia > Polypteriformes > Polypteridae > Polypterus > Polypterus senegalus. The sequence continues at coordinate 73,466,809 of NC_053170.1, read as the reverse complement.
CAATGAGCACAGTGACCTCCATCATCCATAAGAGGAAGACGTTCGAAACCACCAGGACGCTTCCTAGAGCTGGCCAGCCATCTAAATTGAACGATCGGGGGAGAAGGGCCTTAGTCAGGGAGGTGACCAAGAACCTGAAGGTCACTCTGTCAGACCTCCAGAGGTCCTCTGTGGAGAGAGGAGAACCTTCCAGAAGGACAACCATCTCTGCAGCAATCCACCAATCAGGCCTGTATGGTAGAGTGGCCAGACGGAAACCACTCCTTAGTAAAAGGCACATGGCAGCCCGCCTGGAGTTTGCCAAAAGGCACCTGAAGGACTCTCAGACCATGAGAAACAAAATTCTCTGGTCTGATGAGACAAAGATTGAACTCTTTGGTGTGAATGGCAGGCGTCACGGAGGAAACCAGGCACCGCTCATCACCAGGCCAATACCATTCATACAGTGAACCATGGTGGTGGCAGCATCATGCTGTGGGGATGTTTTTCAGCGGCAGGAACTGGGAGACTAGTCAGGATAAAGGGAAAGATGACTGCAGCAACGTACAGAGGCATCCTGGATGAAAACCTGCTCCAGAGTGCTCTTGACCTCAGACTGGGGTGATGGTTCATCTTTCAGCAGGATAACGACCCTAAGCACACAGCCAAGATATCAAAGGAGTGGCTTCAGGACAACTCTGTGAATGTCCTTGAGTGGCCCAGCCAGAGCCCAGACTTGAATCCGATAGAACATCTCTGGAGAGACCTTAAAATGGCTGTGCAACGACGCTTCCCATCCAACCTGATGGACCTGGAGTGGTGCTGCATAAAGGAATGGGCGAAACTGGCCAAGAATAGGTGTGCCAAGCTTGTGGCATCATATTCAAAAAGACTTGAGGCTGTAATTTCTGGCAAAGGTGCATCGACAAAGTATTGAGCAAAGGCTGTGAATACTTATGTACATACGATTTCTCCATTTTTTTTTATTTTTAATAAATTTGCAAAAACCTGAATTTAATCCATTTTGGAATAAGGCTGTAACATAACAAAATGTGGAAAAAGTGATGCGCTGTGAATACTTTCCGATGCACTGTGTGTGTGTGTGTGTGTGTGTATATATATATATATATATATATATATATATATATATATATATATATATATATATATATATACACACACACACACACACACACACAAAACTAAACTTGCTGATAAAAGAACAAAACAATAGGCTCATACCATGTAGCCACAAGCTGGTACCCATAGTCAGAAATCTCTACACACACCAAGACTTTCCTTGTTGAAATCTTAGGCTGTCATACATCAAATGAGTGTTCAAATATGTGTCCAGAAATTCCCACCTAGTGTGTTAACATCCTCAGACTTCAAATAATTGTTTGATCCCAAATGCTCACTGCTTAAACGTCACCTACACCCAAACACATCTTGCCATATTCGAAAAGGAGACTCCATGTGCTTTATAATAAATAACAAAAAATAAAGTTCAGTGTATCACAAGTATTTAATAGGCAAGAGGTTCCTTAAGTATTTATATCTGTTCCGCAACCCCGACACATAAAGCACATGAAGTGACGATGAAGTCAGCACTTGGGAATGTACAGCAAGCAGTACGTGCACCAACGAATACGTTCGCAATTCGGTGCCTTTTTTCCGTTCACTGCCTGCAGTCAAATAGACGATCACATGCTATGGGACGTATGAAAATTACAAGTTTCCTGGCAGGAAAGTTCAGGTGATCGCAACCTCCCACCATCCAACCGCCCACCCCCTCACACCGCCGGGCTAGTGTGACGATTGTCAGGAAATGAGCAGCCAAACTAGCCAAGATGCGACGTAACATCGATTGCCTAAGAGTCCGGGCAGGCAGAGGTTGGGCAGAAGACGAGTTATTCAATTGGATCCGGCTGCAGGTCGCAGACTCCACGCCCCCAGGCGTCCTTTGTCACATCGCTTTTGTTGCAAAACCAGTAACGTCGGTAAACGCCTGTAACGGTAAAAGATATTTATGTGCCTTCCTCTGATCACGAGACAAGAATCCGAGTTTCTGTTTCTATTATAATTGTCGTATTTCTTTTTAGAAACAAACAGGAAAAAGCAATTTTATAAAATATGATTCAGGATTCGATAGTTAAAGCAGGGCATAGCATATTTTTTACCTTAAGAAAACACCATACTAAATATGAATGTCCATCCATCCATTATCCAATCCGCTATATCCTAACTACAGGGTCATGGGGGTCTGCTGGAGCCAATCCCAGCCAACACAGGGCACAAGGCAGGGAAGAAACCCCGGGCAGGGCGCCAGCCCACTGCAGGGCACGCACACATACACATACACTCACAAATCAAGCACACACTAGGGACAATTTAGAATCGCCAATGCACCTAACCTGCATGTCTTTGGACTGTGGGAGGAAACTGCAATACCCGGAGGAAACCCACGTAGACAAGGGGAGAACATGCAAACTCCACGCAGGGCAGACCCGGGAAGCGAACCCGGGTCTCCTAAGTCCGAATGTGATGGCTCCAATTTCTATTATAGTGAATTATATCGTTCAAAATATTTAAATTTATTTTTAAATTAATTTTTTTAATCTTCCTTTAACGAAAGTTTATTATGTTACAAAATAAGTGATGATCAACAGGCATGAAAATGAAGAATTAAACTTTCAAGTTCTCAGTAAAAGAAAAATAAAAAAGCACTTGAATAACTGTTTATATTGAACAGTGTTTGAAATGATCCAGCTTACCTGGGGACCTTAGTCCTCCATTGTCTGTTTTCTTAATTTTGTTCTGCACTTCAATTATAACGCTGGTAAATTACAAGTGCAGTTATTCAACTTTCAAACGTTTACCTAAACATTTAAATTTTAATCTAAATGTATAATTGTTCTCTCTGTGAATATTACAAGAGCAACACAGATATATTACATACAAATAAATGATGTGTTTTGGTAAATGGTTTTCAAATTATATCACTTGAGTTAATAAGGCATTTACTCGAAGTACCAATAATTATAAAATGATTCTGTATTTTTTATACTGTTGGTATCTTGGAGGCTTGCAGTAAGGAAGACCCAGGTTTGCATTTCAGGTCCTCCCTGTGCTGAGTCTGCATGTTTTCCCTGTGTCTGCATGGGTTTGCTCCCTCTGTGCAAAGGCATGCAGGTTAGGTGGACTGCTGTTGCTAAAACATGGCCCTAGTGTGTGTGTGTGTGTGTGTGTGTGTGTGTCCTCCCTGAAGTGGACCGGCCGCCCTGTCCCAGGTTTGTTCTGCCTTGTGCTATATGCTCCCTGGGATAAGCTCCAGCTCCCCCATGACCCTGTTTAGACAATAAATGAACGAATGAATGGATGGTATTTTGGTTACCCCTAAGCAATTTATTATGGTTACGTTGTATATATTTATGGTTAAAAAAAAAACAAAAAACCAAAAAACTGGCAGCTGTGGTTGCCAGAATTTTACCGTATTAATAAGGTGACAATATTTTAGTTCTATGGTAACTTGTACTTGTATTAAATGTTTATCTTTACAATACATTCCAATAGAAGTAATGTTTAGCCATAGCCTGCAATCCATCCACTAATAAATATACCAGTCACTAAACCATTAGAAAATATTGCCAGGATCAAACACCAATATACAGTTTGCAGTAGTAAAATACAAACCAATAACAAACGTGTTGTACCATTTAATTATAAACATTGAAAACATTTCAGTGGCACCATGTCTGGTGGAAAAGTAACGTTTGCTTGTATTATTTATGGTGTCCTATATGGTGCCAATTTATCAAATACAACACATGCAAAAACAAATTAAATCATGCATAAACAAACCAGAACACACAAAAACAAATCAAAATGTGCACCAACAAATTGAATATGCAAAAGCAGATAAGAAAACACACACACACAAAATAAAAATCACAAAACTGCAAAAACAAATGAGAAACAACAAATGCAAATGGAGGAGCACGCAAACAAAATGAAGACTGCAAACAAATTGAGGGCATGAAAACAAAAAAGCAGTGTATAAACGAAATGGAGGCAGAAAAAAAAATAATGAAAACTGAAGTCCATCACCTTTTAATGCCAGCTTTTCGACGGGTGGTGTGGTGAAAGCAAGAACGCTAAAAGGTAAAATACATCTCTTATTTTATATAATTTAGATAGATAGATAGATAGATAGATAGATAGATAGATAGATAGATAGATAGATAGATAGATAGATAGATAGATAGATAGATAGATACTTTATTAATCCCAAGGGGAAATTCACATAATCCAGCATCAGTATACTGATACAAAGAAACAATATTAAATTAAATAGTAATAAAAATGAAAAGAATTAAAATAAAATTAATGTTCGCATTTACTCCCCCGGGTGGAATTGAAGAGTCGCATAGTGTGGGGGAGGAACGATCTCTTTAGTCTGTCTGTGGAGCAGGACAGTGACAAAAGTCTGCCACTGAAGCTACTCCCCTGTCTGGAGATGACACTGTTCAGTGGATGCAGTGGATTCTTCATGATTGACAGGAGTTTGCTTAATGCCCGTTGCTCTGCCACAGATGTTAAACTGTCCAACTTTACTCCTACAATAGAGCCTGCCTTCTTAACAAGTTTGTCCAGGCGTGAGGCGTCTTTCATCTTTATGCTGCCACCCCAGCACACCACCGCGTAGAAGAGGGCACTCACCACAACCGTCTGGTAGAACATCTGCAGCATCTTACTGCAGATGTTGAAGGATGCCAACCTTCTCAGAAAGTATAGTCTGCTCTGACCTTTCTTACATAGAGCATCAGTATTGGCAGTCCAGTCCAATTTGTCATCCAGCTGCACTCCCAGATATTTATAGGTATGCACCCTCTGCACACAGTCTCCTCTGATGATCACAGGGTCCATGAGGGGCCTGGGCCTCCTAAAATCCACCACCAGCTCCTTGGTCTTGCTGGTGTTAAGGTGTAAGTGGTTTGAGTCGCACCATTTAACAGTCTTTGATTAACTTTCTGTACTCCTCCTCCTGCCCACTCCTGATGCAGCCCACAATAGCAGTGTCATCATACTTTTGCAAATGGCAGGACTCCGATTCATATTGGAAGTCTGATGTATATAGACTGAACAGGACCGGAGAAAGTACAGTCCCCTCTTGGCGCCCTGTATTGCTGGACACGATGTCAGACCTGCAGTTCCCAAGACGCACATATTGAGGTCTGTCTGTAAGATAGTCCACAATCCATGCCACAAGGTGTGAATCTACTCCCATCTCAGTCAGCTTATCCCTAAGGAGCAGAGGTTGGATGGTGTTGAAGGCGCTAGAAAAGTCCAAAAACATAATTCTTACAGCACCACTGCTTCTGTCCATGAGAGGGATCGATGAAGCATATAGATGATGGCAGAAATTATAACATTTGCTGAGCCGACTTCCCTAGTAAACATATCCAGGAGAAATCTTGACATGTCTACTGCAAGTATAGAAGAACGAATTTGATATCTTGGTATCAGATATACTAGTTTGGTCTAAAAAAAATCGTCCAACTAACAAATTAAATTAAAAAAAAAAAGATTTTTGTCGCTTGTATCACAGCCGATTGCTTTTGATTGGTTATGTGTGTCCTGCAACACTCTGGTGAATAATTGCTTGCTGTCCCGCACTCAGCATTACGTTATGGTTTCTAACGGTCAGTACAGGACTGACAGACTTGTAATACTGTACTTTAAATGGATCTCCCTCAGGTATGGGAAAGTTTTAATGTCCAATTGTTAGAAAATAGCTAAATAGACGGTAGACATTCGTAATTGATTCTTGACATACTGCCGCCTTGCTTTTTTGTTTAACCTTTGCCGGTATTTGTGGTAACATTTCAAAATGTCTCTTTTCATACTCACTTTATAAATATAGAGATATCAAATGCTGAAAGTGAAAAATAACTAAAGTATAGCGCAAAGTACCTGAGTCACACTGGATCTGGAACTGAAATGATCAAAAGTGCTCTTGCAACAAACTGTTATAGGAGACTCCACAAAGTCAAATAGTTTTCTGTTTCATCCACAAATGACAATAAAATAGCGTCCCGGGTCTGAATGTGAGAGGGACACGCTCCTCAGGTGGACGCGCACTGTGCAAAGGAGCGGAAATACCTGGAGAAGCTGGCTATACAAGACGCATCGTGAGTAACGGGTACAAGGGGGTGCAGACCTCGCTTCCCCGGCAGCTGTAAGTAGTGATGGGCGGAGTGAAGCCTCACGAAGCATCAAAACGTTTGAAGCAATTGTGTCGGAAATCGCTTCGAAGCATTTGACACTCACCTCTCTAGTGACCCCTCCTGGCCATTTTCATCAACATTACACAAACTCATGATCCACTTCAATGACGTCTGTTATAACTCTTATTGCTTTTATTTTTTCGCTGCTACAGACTAACAACGAAGAGAAAGGTTCGTCAGCAACTTCTAGTGTCTGATGTCTACAAAATATAAATTAATATTTATATTTTTATATAACGCTGACAGGCAGAGTGCACTATACGATAGCAAGAGTTAAACAAAATAAGACGCCTCACTCATGGATTCCCGGCTCTTTCAATTAGTATTTACTTTTGCACTGTATCATTATAATCGTTCATGTTATTAGTATTCTAATTAACCTTCATTTTTTCTTGAGAACACATTTAATAACCTTAAATGTTTTCTTTGGTCTGACTTAGCCTAATTAAAACGAAGTATACGGAAAATAAAGATTTATCCCTGTACTTTGCCATGATATAGGTAAGCACATCTGAGAAAGAAAAGGTGAAATCCTTAAATCACAGTTGTTATTATGCGATCAAATATTGAAATATTTCATTTATTTAACTCCTTATAATATTTTGTGGAGAACAAAAATAACGAGTTTGCTACAAAGAAAAGACGGCTCAACTAACTAAGGTGGTTGCTTTTCAAATTCTGAGCGTATTGCCAGCCAGAATTCGATCCAACTTAAATTAACAATAATAAAAAAAATGATCAGGAGTGAAATCTTAATAACCAATTTTAACTAAATAATTTTGAGAGATTCTGTGGATGGATCGCATAAAGAGGTCTGTTCGGGAATCATCCCCACTCAAAATCGCCATCAAAATATGATCTCTAATTGCGGACAGCAGCTCACGTATTTACATTAATCCATCTTCTGTTCATTGCCATTTGACGTCCATGAACCCCTCCATTGAATATAACAAACCCACTGTGGTAGATCAGGTTGAATTTGCTCTGCTGCACCAAACATTCAAAGGTGTCAATCCGGAGCACATCAGAGAGACTGAGAGACAGGAGCAGTCACTGGCACACAGACACACATGAGACACTCCAAGTTGAGCATTGCACATATCAAGGTCGGCATTAAAGATCCTCTTGAGTGCTGAGGCAACAAAAAGCAGCGGGATAAACACATCTGGACCTGCTGTCGAAAAAGCATTTGCTTTTAACAGCAGCATCCCTCCCTCGTGAACAAATTGTTCAAGGTCCGGATAGGCGATCAGTAAAACGTTGTCTTAGTCACAGTAAGCACAATGCAATAATAAAACATTTCCTAAAACATATAGTTGTCCAGTCTGTATCATTCCTAAGAAATCTTCCAGTAATAGAGGCGCAATTCCCAATTACTAACACATTTACCGTGTAGAAAACACTCAAAGAACACATTCCACCTTATCAATTTAATATTTAAAAATTTAAACCGCTAAACCCGCCATCAACAACTACAAAAACAGTTGAAATCGTTACTCAAATACATTTTTTTGTTATAGATATAAAACAAGATGCACATTTCCATTCGATATATCTTTACTAGTGTTCTCACCTTGCTCACTCCTGGTCCACATTGGAATTTGCTGTTTAATGAAAAAAAAAGAAAAACAGACTCTTTCGAGTCATAATTCACAGTGGGTGGACATGGGACCCGAATCCACGTATGCCTTATTAGGAAGCAGTACCACTACCGCTACATCACTACTATTTTCAGCGAAGTGGATGTATATAATGTATGTTTTTGAATGTATGCATGTATGTATGTAATGGAGACGAAAACAATTATATATAGATGTATACTATATGACATATGTTCAGTGTTGCATGAAAACGTTACATGAGGCAAAGAATGGATATTTATGAGAGTATGAGAGATGTGTCGCCACCCATATCACTAAAACTCTTCTTTACAGCATTATGCATTCTACAAATCGACATTTGTATGATGCATAATTTATAATTTTATTTTTTGCCACAAAGTATTATCCGGCACAATCATTTAACATGTATTGATCATCTACATTTCAATGGGAATTCTGTCAAGTTTTTGAACTCTGTTGATGCCATATGTACTTCAAATGGGAGCTCAATGAATAAATAATAAGTTGAAGCTTTGAGCAGACATGTGTAGTACTGAGATTGCGTCATGACAGGCTTCGAACGGGGTTACGAAGCCTCAGACATGCGTAGTACCGAGATTGCGTACTGATGGGCTTCGAACAGGACTTTGAAGCCTCAGACATGCGTACTACTGAGATCATGACAGGACTTCGAAGCCTCAGACATGCGTACTACTGAGATCATGATGGGGCTCTGAAGCCTCAGACATGCAAAGTACCAAGAATGGATCATGACAGGGCTTCAAGCAGACGTGGTCACATTTGTATTTAGTCTTTGTGAAGCCTCAGCGCACTCAAAGGCATTGACCTCTATATTTTGAGAGTCTATCTGACACTTAACTCTCTAGTTATATTTTGTAATTCGTATTGACATTACACACTTCAGTTGATATAATTAAACTATAATTCAGGTAGTTAATGAGAATTAATTATTGTTCTTTTGGATTGCTGTGGTTTCCTTTGTCTGATACATAGTGTCAAAGATATATTGTCATATATTAACTTTATATATATATAAAAAATTAGGTAAATGGTGCAACCTTTTAATAGAACGCTTAATTTTGTTTAAAACCGTACGTCATATAGTATACATCTATAAATATATTTTTTTCGTCTTCATTAAAAGAATACAACAATGATACTCTCATGTCAATTAAACCAATTTAACGTGTATATGTCAAACAACATATTTCTACATCCGCCACAGTAAGAACAGTAGTAGTAGTTCAGTTGTGGGGAGCTCGTTAATTATCCCGATTAGGTGGCTCAATGGTATTGCAACTGTCTCTCAGTAAAAACACCAGGGTTTCACGTCGTTGATATATGGAAGCGTATTAGGGCCATGGGTGAAAAAAAAATACGGACACAGTGAAGAAAAAAAAAATCTAAATGTCGAGATTAAAGTCGACATGTTGACTTTATTCTCGACATTTCCACTTTATTCTCGACATTTATGTCGAGATTAAAGTCGACATTTACACTTTATTCTATTGTTTATTTTGTCAGTAGAATGTCGCAAACTAAACTTCATCTTTAAATGAATGTTCAATTTACTAGATTTTCTCAAACCCCTTCATTAGTTAATGTAGCACATTAAATGCTTTATATTAAGTGTTCCCCGACCCAGTTTTTAATCTCTATGCGCTTCTTCAACTGACTTCCTCTTGCACTGAGAGGCGCAGACAGAGATCGCCGCACATTGACTTCATGATGTTCCTGCTCTAAGAACATTCAGAATACTAAGAGAAATACTTGATATCTTCTTCACGATGAAATGCAATAAAGCATGTATTAAACATGGGTGGCGGGGGGCACGGTGGCGTGGCTATAGAGCTGCTCCCTTGCATTAAGGGGTTCCCAGTTGTATGTTCTGTGTAGTGAACTTTATGGCAAGTGTGAAGAGGCTCCAAAAAACTGGATATATAAATGGTTATCGCACCGGTTTAACTGGAATATCGTGTAAATGTTGGGTTCGTGATGTGGTGGTGGGAACCGACGCAGAATTCAATGGATGTTCTTCTGGCGGGCTTTCTTTATTACATGCGCTGTCTCTATCTGGCGTACTAAACTTCCAGTTCCAATCCTTGTTTTTCTTTCTGCACATAACCAATCACCACACGATAAACGTCTTTGTGAAATTAAAACAAGTTATAAACCTAGACCCCAGAGTTTTCAAAACTTAAAATGTACAGAACTTAAAATGTATTAAAGCATATGGGGGCACGGTGGCGTGGTGGTTTGCACTGCTGCTTCGCAGCAAGGGGGTCCCGGGTGTTCCCTGCCTTGAGTTTGCATGTTTTTCTGGTGGGTCTACTCGGCGTGTTTCAGTTTTCTTTCAAAGACATGTAGGATGTGGGGTTTTGTTATGTATTATTGACCCTGCTGCTTTATATGTTGCGTATTCACCCTGCGATGTGTTGGCGTCTCATTCAGGATTTACTCCTGCCTCGCACAAGATGCTTGCTGGGATAGGCGCAACCCTGAATGGATGGCATAATTAAACATGTTTAATGAAGATTCTTTTTAATTTCTGAAAACTCCATCCCAGCAAGCACCGTGCCCCCACATGCTTTAATAATTTAACGTTCTGAAAACTCCGAGGTCTAAGTTTATAACTTGTTTTAATTTCACAAAGGCGTTTATCTTGTGGTGATTGGTTATGTGCAGAAAGAAAAAGCAAGGATAGAAACTGGAGGTTTAGTACGTCAGATAGAGACAGCACACATGCAATAAAGAAAGCCCGCTCAGAAGAACATCCATTTAATCCTGTGTTCGTGTCTCCGACCCACCAAGCCCAATATTTACACAATATTTAAGTTAAACCTGTGCGATACCCATTCATATATCCAGTTTTTGGGACTTTGTACTACACTGAACATACAACTGGGGACCCCTTATGGCAAGGGAGCAGCTCTATAGCCACGCCACCGTGCCCCCCGCCACCCATGTTTAATACATGCTTTAATGCATTTCATCGTTAAGAAGATATCAAGTATTTCTCTTAGTATTCTGAATGTTCTTAGAGCAGGAACATCATGAAGTCAATGTCGCGATCGCTGTCTCGCCTCTCAGTGCAAGAGGAAGTCAGTTGAAGAAGCGCATAGAGATTAAAAACTGGGTCGGGGAACACTTAATATAAAGCATTTAATGCCATCCATCCATTCTCTTCTGCTTATCCGAGGTCGGGTCGCGGGGGCAGCAGCTTAAGCAGAGAGGCCCAGACTTCCCTCTCCCGGCCACTTCTTCCAGCTCTTCGGGAGAATCCCAAAGGCGTTCCCAGGCCAGCCGGGAGACATAGTCCCTCCAGCGTGTCCTGGGTCTTCCCCGGGGCCTCCTCCCGGTTGGGCGTGCCGGAACACCTCACCAGGGAGGCGTCCAGGAGGCATCCTGATCAGATGCCGAGCCACCTCATCTGACTCCTCTCGATGCGGAGGAGCAGCGGCTCTACTCTGAGCCCCTCCCGGATGACTGAGCTTCTCACCCTATCTTTAAGGGAAAGCCCAGACACCCTGCGGAGGAAACTCATTTCAGCCGCTTGTATTCGCGATCTCGTTCTTTCGGTCACTACCCATAGCTCATGACCATAGGTGAGGGTAGGAGGTAGATCGACTGGTAAATTGAGAGCTTTGCCTTACGGCTCAGCTCCTTTTCACCACGACAGACCGATGCAGAGCCCGCATCACTGCGGATGCCGCACCGATCCGCCTGTCGATCTCACGCTCCATTCTTCCCTCACTCGTGAACAAGACCCGAGATACTTGAACTCCTCCACTTGGGGCAGGATCTCTCCCCAACCCTGAGAGGGCACTCCACCCTTTTCGGCTGAGGACCATGCTCGGATTTGGAGGTGCTGATTCTCATCCCAGCCGCTTCACACTCAGCTGCGAACCGATCCAGAGAGCTGAAGATCACGGCCTGATGAAGCAAACAGGACAACATCATCTGCAAAAGCAGTGACCCAATCCTGAGTCCACCAAACGGACCCCTTCAACACCCTGGCTGCGCCTAGAAATTCTGTCCATAAAAGTTATGAACAGAATGGTGACAAAGGGCAGCCCTGGCGAGTCCAACTCTCACTGGAAGCGGGCTCGACTTACTGCGGCAATGCGGACCAAGCTCTGACACGGTTGTACAGAGACCGAACAGCTCTTATCAGGGGTCCGGTACCCCATACTCCCGAGCACCCCACAGGATTCCCGAGGGACACGGTCGAATGCCTTTTCCAAGTCCACAAAACACATGTAGACCGGTCGGGCAAACTCCCATGCACCCTCCAGGACTCTGCTAAGGGTGAAGAGCTGGTCCACTGTTCGCGACCAGGGCCGAAAACCACACTGTTCCTCCTGAATCCGAGGTTGACTATCCGGCGGACCCTCCTCTCCAGAACCCCGAATAGACTTTTCCAGGGAGGCTGAGGAGTGTGATCCCTCTATAGTTGGAACACACCCTCCGGTCCCCTTTTAAAGAGGGGACCACCACCCCGGTCTGCCAATCCAGAGGCACTGTCCCGATGTCCATGCGATGTTGCAGAGGCGTGTCAACCAAGACAGTCCTACAACATCCAGAGCCTTAAGGAACTCGGCGTATCTCATCCACCCCGGGGCCCTGCCACCAAGGAGTTTTTGACCACCTCGGTGACTTCAGTCCCAGAGATGGGAGAGCCCACCTCAGAGTCCCCAGGCTCTGCTTCCTCGTGGAAGGCATGTTAGTGGGATTGAGGAGGTCTTGAAGTACTCCTCCCACCGACCCAGCGTCAGTGAGGTCAGCAGCGCACCATCCCACTATATACGGTGTTGACACTGCACTGCTTCCCCTCCTGAGGCGCGGACGGTGGACCAGAATCTCCTCGAAGCCGTCCAAAGTGGTTCTCCATGGCCTCTCCAAACTCCTCCCATGCCCGAGTTTTGCCTCAGCAACAACGAAGCAGCGTTCGCTTGGCCTGCGGTACCTATCAGCTGCCTCCAGAGACCCACAGGACAAAAAGTCCTATAGGACTCCTTCTTCAGCTTGACGGCATCCCTCACGCGGTGTCCACCAGCGGGTTGGGGATTGCCGCCCGACAGGCACCGACCACCTTGCGGCCACAGCTCCGGTCAGCCGCCTCAACAATAGAGGCACGGAACATGGCCCATTGGACTCAATGTCCCCACCTCCCTCGGGGCGTGGTTGAAGTTCTGCCGGAGGTGGGAGTTGAAGCTACTTCTGACAGGGGACTCTGCCAGCCGTTCCCAGCAGACCCTCACAACACGTTTGGGCCTACCAGGTCTGACCGGCATCTTCCCCACCATCGAAGCCAACTCACCACCAGGTGGTGATCAGTTGACAGCTCGCCCCTCTCTTCACCCGAGTGTCCAAGACATATGGCCGCAAGTCCGGCGACACACCACAAAGTCGATCATCGACCTGAGGCCTAGGGTGTCCTGGTGCCAAGTGCACATATGAACACCCTTATGCTTGAACATGGTGTTCGTTATGGACAATCCGTGGCGAGCACAGAAGTCCAATAACAAAACACGCTCGGGTTCAGATCGGGGCCATTCCTCCCAATCCGCCCTTCCAGGTCTCACTGTCATTGCCCGTGAGCATTGAAGTCTCCCAGCAAAACGAGGGAATCCCCAGAAGGTATGCCCTCTAGCAACCCCTCCAGAGACTCCAAAAAGGGTGGATACTCCAAACTGCTGTTGAGCATACGCACAAACAACAGTCAGGACCCTTCCCCACCCGAGGCGGAGGGAGGCCACCCTCTAGTCCACGGGGTAAACCCCAATGCACAGGCTCCGAGTCGGGGGGCAATAAGTATGCCCACACCTGCTCGGCGCCTCTCACGAGGGCAACTCCAGAGTGGTAGAGAGTCCAGCCCCTCTCAAGGAGATTGGTTCCAGAGTCCAAGCTGTGCGTCGAGGTGAGTCCGACTATATCTAGCGGAACCTCTCGACCTCGCGCACTAGCTCAGGCTCCTTCCCCTTCAGAGACGTGACATTCCACGTCCCAAGAGCCAGTTTCTGTAGCCGAGGATCAGACCGCCAAGGTCCCCGCCTTCGGCCACCACCCAACTCACATTGCACCCAACCTCCTTGGCCCCTCCCATAGGTGGTGAGCCCATGGGGAGGAGGACCCACGTTACCTCTTCGGGCTGTGCCCGGCGAGCCCATGGGTGCAGGCCCGGCCACCAGGCGCTCGCCATCGAGCCCCACCTCCAGGCCTGGCTCCAGAGGGGGGCCCCGGTGACCCGCGTCCGGGCAAGGGAAAACGTTGTCCGCAGTTTTTATTTTTCATTGGAGGTTTGCATGGACTGTGCTGTTTCTTTTTTTTCGAGACATCGCATCAGTAGAGAGTGCGTCTCGTTAACAATGTATTATGTCCTAAATGACAGCGCACACGCTTTTTTATATTTCCTAAAGGCTAATGTGTCTCAATTTGCTCATTGATATATTTTGACAGTGTATTTTAGTGAGAATGATTATAAATATATTACCCATGTTCATTTCCCATGTAGATATGTAACGTTTGGTGAGAATAAATAAAAAAGTAAAAACACATATAATAGTTATGTTGCATTGTTTATGATTAACAAAATTCATAGTTTATCTGAAATGTTCTGCTTTTATAGTCAATTTATTCCACTTCTGAATGTGTACATTGTCGGTATTCTCCATTGCATTTGCCCCTGAGTGTAACGTGTGCCAGTGCAACTGAGGTGTGGCAGACGAGCTCACGTAATGGGTGACAAGGCACATTCTCACCCTGATGCCGAGGCTGTTGTCATGAATATTCCCATCTTGTGCTTTTTCTCGTTCTTGCCAGTTTACTATTATTATTAGACACGTATGTAGAGGAAATGTGTGTCGTATTTTATGTCTATGAAAGAAAGAACGGTAAAGCCTTGATTAAAACTGAGTGTTGATGTTTTGGGTAACAAGACAGGTTAAGGAGCAGGGAACATTAAATGTGACAGTGACTGCGGTGGACTGTGTAAGTGGAAGATGGTTTAAGAATACAGAAACGACAAAAGCTTAGTCTTTCAGTAATTCTATTCAGATCAATGATTTACTATGTTGTGCTGCAGTTCGGAAGATTACTTATTTACCAACCCCCCAGCGCAGTCTTTGATAAGATGCATTCAGAAGGGAAGGATGTTGCTGACAAAGTCAGGAGCTTGTTTGAAAGTTTGGCTCCAGATGTGCTTATCCAGCTGCTCCTTCTTGTCAGTTCTTGAGTGATCTTTATGTCAACCTCTGGATGAATTCGCAAAGTTTCTTTACAACTTTTTTGTCTCATTAACGCAGAAATCCCGGGGCTTTCCTAAAATTGCAGAAGACACTGTTGATGGCGCTGATTCATTTTAAAGACAGTTGTGATTAGTTATGCAGCACACGCTTTTACTCATATTGCTTTATGGAAATCAATAATACAAATCAGCTACAGATCTGGGAATTACTGAATAGTAAAAACGTTTAATGAGGAGCCTTGCGCGTATACGTCGGCTTTAGTGAAGCGTTTCTTAGCCTCTCTGATATGATCGACATGGGGTAGAATAGATTGTGGATTATTATATGTGCTACTTTACGCAAAATATGCTCATCAATTCCATACCAAGGAAAAAGGTGCCCTATGTAAATCGTTCATAATGTCTCCAAAATATATTTGTTAACTTACAGACAAGTACTACATAACTGTTTTATACAAAATCCTTATTTCAACATATGCGAGCCCCAATTAGGATTTGAACTCGTGTTAGCGCACCTTATCACGGACAATTGCCGCCACGCTTTGAGCCAAAGCAGGTCAGCAAACGAGGGACTGACTAAACTGACTGGTAACTGTGCAGATATCAATGACGTCATTACGCTAGCGCGCCTCAAAATCACGTGACGGGTGCATTTGTGTCAAAACCTCAGTATCGAGCGGCCCATCACTAGCTGTAAGCTCATCGGTTGTGATTCCTGACCTCCGGTGAGCATCAGATCTGGACACTGGCCTTGGGACGGCTCATGGAAAGTTTGCTGTATGGGTCGCTTCAGACACTGGGCGAGCGAAGTAACGCGGACCCGGGTGGCGTGTATGAGCTGAAGAAGTGAATGGTAATTGTTTAGGGCCACATCCGGCAGTCTGGTTTAAAGCGGCAGATTCCATTTGTCCTTCTCTCCCACCTTCGAGTCGTTACAACACATTTTAGGTTGACGTATACAAACACTACTTTGCACATGTTAACACACATCAATAGAGTGTATACTAATGTAATAAAAGAAATTAAAAAATAGGTCAGTATCAAACGTTTTTCAATGCGGAGTGCTGTCGCCCTGAAGTTATAGCTTCACTGCCAATGAACATACTGGAATATATTTGCAATACTTTAAACTCTGCTCTAGCAGAGAGTGCTCAAAGTTATGCAAACATCATTATTTCTGCCAATATACAAAAACTAGGCTCACCCGCCTTTTAAGGCGACCGACTTTTAAGTTGACCACTTCTTAAGGCAATTCAATATGTAGATCAATTTGATAAAACTCATTAATTTGGTTATATTGCATTTGAGCTGTATTACTTTAATACTCGTAGCTTCTGTTATTTTTGTGATGAAATTTAAACTTTTTTTCTATATTGAGGTCACCCTTTTGAACCCCCCTGATATTTACTACGTGGTGAGGCATTTGTACTCCATCAACATTAATTATTTCCAGAGACATAATTTTGTCTATTTTACCAGCGCATCGCACACAAAAGCAAGGGAACGATGGGAGCACCAGAACTCTGCTCACATCATGTCGCCTGCCGCAAACTGCAAGTAGTAAGTCTGTGATAAGCGGAATACCGCTACGCTTTCCACTCACGGGACGGAAGGACAATCCCGACCGCTTTTATACAGTAAGAAAGAAGAAGAAGATATCGCACAGTCTGGAGTAGAAAATCATCTTTTACCTGGAAAAATGAAACTACAAATCCAATTGTGCATTGCAAAATGGACGGGGCGTGTTTGAAACTCTGTGCCTGCGTAGCACTCACGGGACGGAAGGACAATCCCGACCGCTTTTATATAGAAGGATAACTACAAAAGATAAGAAATCTCTTTTACTTTACAACAGGTGTCCTCAATCACAGTCCTGGAGGGCTGCAATGGCTGCAGGTTTTTGTTCTAACCCGGTTGCTTAATTAGAAAGCAATTCTTGCCAATAATCTAATTTCATGGCTTGTTAGTGCTTTAACTCTGCATTGTCAGGTCATTCTCATATCCTAGATTTTCTTCCGTTTGCTAAGGATATCATCCAAATGATCTGAAGACTAAAATGGATGAGTAATTCTCAGTCCTTCACTTTTTTCGCTTCACTTTCCTTCCAAGTATTTAATTAAACCCAATAGTGCATGATAAATACACACAGGTGTAAATGGTAACAAACTAAATGGAGAAATGCGGGTGTCTTTTTGTCATTTGCATGTTATTGCTAATTAGGAGCAATTAAAAACCAAGAATACAGCTGTTTAGGACTAAAATAAGCAATAAGGGTTCAAAATCTTAAAGAGCGAGACAACTAAATTGAAGCAGAAAAATGTTACTTGAGCAGTAAGGGCTTCTTATTAAGCAACTGGGTTGGAGAAAAAACCTGCAGCCACTACGGCCCTCCAGGACTGTGACTGAGGACCCCTGCTAGAGCATTGTTGCCTCTACCACACCACTCGTTGAAATGCTGGGATTAAATCGTGATGAACTTCCATTTTCATTGATTTTTCCACCTCCATTTGGGTTATGCTCTGCTCTTTTTGTTTTCATGCGTATATATGAAATTCTACCCAGTATAAAAATATGTTTAAACATTTTGGTTAGGGTTCCTCCATTTAGATACATGAAATAAGATTGGATATTTACATTTATTTTGGCTCTGTTTCAAGTAGATACTGTCCTTGCTTGACATCCTTTTGGAATAACCAAGATTCCAGATTTATTGGACATCTATAGTCAAGACAGGTATAACATGTCATGAAGTGTAACTGTTTAAACTGGACAAAAGACTGAGGCCCTAACTTATAAAAATTGAGGCAAATCTCTTAAACTGATTCATAAATATTATCAAATATTTTTCTAAAGAAATGTAAAAATTGGCATTATTGAAAGTTGTACCCTCTGTGCCTTACTTCCATAGATTGTCTTTCATTTATTTTGGAACTGAACTAACGCATTAGTTGAGATTTTAAACTGTAAACATGTTTTGTTTGGGTCAATGCAATAATTACGAATCTGATTTTTTTTTTTATTGATTTGTAATCCTTTATTTGCCATATACAGTTTCTTGTATTAGGATTTTGTCATTTCTTGCATACCCCAACATTCTCTCGTACTTTCTTTGCCTTATAAAACATTACTTTAACGCATAACACTAAGAAGTGCAGATCTGAGACAATGGACTGCAAAGATTAAATTGGTTTGCAACATTTATTACATAAAAGTTAAACAATATATAAAATATATAACTAGAATTGTAGGTTGTAACAGAACAATGAGGGACATGCATGTTTACAGTATGTTACATTTTCTTACAAAACACAGTAATTTTTCTTTATCCCCTTACCTTATCTAAAAACTGATGCATGTCTTCCATATTTTGAAAAAAAGGGAAGATGAAGGGACTAAAGATGTATTCTCTTTCCTCTTCATCTGGAAATTCAGGGAGCAAATCAAATTTTCTGAAGGGTCTCCTCTATGTTGTCTTTCTCCAATGAAAGTAACAAAGGAAATGCCTAAGGAAATGTTAAAATGAACCAAAAGAACAGGCACACAAATGTCCAGGCTGTTCATCATTTCTGTTCCTTATATTTTTTGTTAGGCTCTTGGCCATCATTTAGAAGGGAATTTCCTGCAGTGAAGCATTAAGTTTATAATGGTAAACATTTTGATTATTTGTCTTTGATTTACCTCATAGCTAAGAATAAGAAATTTAAAATTCATTTACCTCTTGATGTTGCAGTTCACAAGCGACATTATACACCAGCACTTCTTCAAAGCCAGCATGTCATTCTAAAGAGGATCAAGTAAAATCAAGTTGTTAAAAGGAGTGTAATGTTACAAAAATATTTATGCCGACCATTACAAACGTACATATTAAAATATGTGGATTCTGAAAGGTATGCATTTTTGGAACATCAAAACCACCACTAGGGACATTTTGCTAAAAGTAACAAATAAACATAATTCAACATAAATACCCAACACTCATTGTAGATGGTGACAATCATGGGAAACCACGACCAACTATAATTCTCCCTCCAAAACTGCTACAATGAAAGAAGAGAGAACTGAAGTTAACACATACATCGAAAAAATTGAAGGGGACTTCAAGGATGACATAACAGTATATTCTATAGAGAAACCACCAAATGGTCATTTGGAAATTAAATACTGGCATACATAAAAATATAGTTATAATATGAAATGGTCGTACCATCAACATGAAAATTCCACAGTCATGGTTATTCATCAGACTTGGAATGCCTTAATACAAGGAGTAAAAAAATAAATCAATCAAAGAAAAACATTAACTACACTAAACTGTTGACAATGAAGATTTAACAAAGCCAACATTGGAACTGGCCACTTGTGACATACTCTGTGCTGCATCTACAGATAGTAAAACTTGACAAAAGTTCTAATTAAAAAAATATAACAATCAGTATTATTTGCAAGTAAAGTAGCCTAGTGTGATTTTATAAAATAAAACACACATGCATACACTACTGGCGTAAACACCTGCATATTTTACGACATTGGGTTCATGGCTCTGAAGGTGATGCAGAAGGATGCTGTAGTCTCCCAGCTTTTTGCAAAGAGGGCACTTGGAATCATTTTGATATTTAATCAATATTGGGTTTATATTCTCAGCATATATATGGAGATATGTGGCTGTGGAAATCAAGACAAAAATAAAATGTAATACTAAAATGTTATATTACTTTTATAAATATAAAATTAACTCTCCAACTACAGGAAAAAATCAAGTTACATAAGATATCTAACAAATGTTAATAATGACAATAAACACAAATATCTTTTATATTGTACACTAACATTGCCTAACAATAACATCACATAAATAAGTTAAAAGGTTAAAATAGTTGAAATAATAAGCCATGACTAATAAAAAGAGATAATACAAAAACGGAGAAAAAGAATTGATTAAAAGGATATGTTTTAAAAATAGACTATCTAGCCAATATCGGTAATGACGATAAATAAAAAACACTTGGATTTGCAGTGTACACTATATATAATCATACATCTCATAAGTTTTGTTTAATGGCTCTAAAGTTTCTTGAAATATACTGAGCTTTTTATTCTGTGAATCCAGACCTGATTCTGTTGAGCCATTGTTCTGTATTGGGAAAAGTTTTCAGCTCCTTTTCTTTTTTGAAGTGGAAAAAATGTTCAGCTACTCTTCTCCTTCTCTTTGTACGGACTGTGGAAGATCAACTTTTGGAGTTACAGATGAACCTTCCTCGTTATTGGGGCAAACTGGGATGGCAGTGATGCGGAACTCATTTCATTTAATTCAGTGTGGCTGAACAGAAATGGAAAGTGTTGTTTTGTTTGTTTTTATTTTTCCTTTTTAACATTAACAAATAGATAACAGCACATACTGTATACACTCAAAATAAGTTTTTTAGTAAAATCCTTTTTGAACATTTTTAAAATGAATGTAGAGGTGTATCAGTGGCAGATACAGAATGTAAAATATGAACATGATGTGGAATTTATCCTTATTTACATCATGTAAACATTTTTCATAAATGATATTTAACTGTAACCTGACCGTGTTTTTGTTTGAATTTGAACTGTGGTATATAAATGGGCCAATATATTACTTAAGTTATTTATAAACAAAATGTTTTTATTGTTTTTAGTGGGGTTTTATACACCTCTGCAAAGCCAATATCCACCTACTGGTACATTCCTTTTTTAATGTAAGCTTTTAATTTAATCCAGAATTTATTTTTACAATGGGACATAGCAAACTACATGCTGAATCGATTACTGTCACAAATAGGTCTAAATTGCATAGATGTTTTGTTAGTATTCAGACTAATTTACCTAAATGTGTCCCAATTATATCTTTAGCTATTTTTCAGCAAATATTCATTCATTCATTTCTTTAATTTTCCACCATTTATCCAAACCCAGGTCATGGGGACAAGTCTTACCAGTGAGGCCCCAATGTCCACTTCTCCTGGCCACCCTTGCCAACTCATATTGTGGGATCCAAAGACATCCCAGGCCATCTGTGAGATATAATTCTCTTAGCAAGCTCTGGGTCTTCCCAGGGGTCTCCTCCCAGCTGTTGGTGCCTGTAAAACCTCCACAGGGAGGCACCCAGTAGGCATCCATATCAGATGCTTGAACCACCTCCTTTGGCTTTTCTTCATGTGGAGCCTCTCCCAGATGTCTGCACTTCTCACCCTATCTCTAAGGGAGATCCCAGCCACCCTGCAGAGAAAGCTCATTTTGGCCACTTGTACAATCTCATTCTTTCAGTCATTGCCCAAAGCTCATGAACACAGGTGAGGGTAGGGACATATATCAACTGGTAAATTGAGAGCTTCACTTTTTGACTCAGATCCTTTTTTCCACTACAGATTAGTACAGTGACTACATAACTGCATTCACTATCCCCATCCATCTGTCAATCTCACCATTCCTTTTCCCCTCACTCGTGGACAATACAAGGCAATTAAACTCCTCCACCTGAAGCAGTAACTCAAAAACCTGCAGCCACTGTGGCCCTCCAGGACTGTGATTGGGGACCACTGTTCTAGACAGTTCCCCCATCATCTAACCACCAGTTTGTGATCATTTGCCCCATCTTCACCTGAGTGTACCAAGAAGAAGAAGAAGAAGTCAACATATTTTTGAACATGGGTTTTGTTATGGACAAACCATGTTTAGCACAGAAGCCAAATAACAAAATACCGTTGAGGTTTAGATCAGGAAGGCCGTTCCTTTGCGTCACGTCTCTCCAGGTGTATCTATTGTTACCTACATGGGCATTGAATTTGCCCAGCAGAACTATGGATTTCCTTGCTGGGACCCTTTCCAGGATCCCCTCCAGGCACTCCAAGAAGGCCTGGTACTCCAAATTGACATTTGGTACATAAGCATATATGGTAGTCAGAGCCCTCCCCTCCACAATCTTCAGCCACACAAAGGCAGCCCTCTTGTTCTCTAGGACAAACTCCAACATGGTTTCAACCAGGCAGCAGCTCAATTAGAAGCCCACTCCCACCTGATACCTTTACCCCTGGGCAACCCCAGAGTAAAGGACAGTCCAGCCTCTTTCAAGTGGTTTGTTTCCAGAACCAAGCTAGCAGGTGGATGTGAGCTAAACTATGTCTAGATAGACAGATAGATACAACAACAACAACATTTATTTATATATTAAATTTTCATACAAATAATGTAGCTCAAAGTGCTTTACATGATGAAGAAAAGATAAATAAAAGACAAAGTAAGAATTAAAATAAGACAACACTAATTAACATAGAATAAGAGTAAGGTCTGATGGCCAGGGAGGACAGAAAAAACAAAAAAAAAAAAACTCCAGATGGCTGGAGAGAAAAAATAAAATCTGCAGGGGTTCCAGACCACAAGACCACCCAGCCCCCTCTGGGCATTCTACCTAACATAAATGAAACAGTCCTCTTTGTATTTAGGGTTCTCATGGAAGGACTTGATGATGATGGTCATGTAGACTTCTGGCTTTTAATCCATCAATTTAGGAACATCATGGTCCTTTGATTAGGTGGTGGTGGTGCAGATCACCACCACAGAAAACCGGGAAAAGAAACAGAAGAGAAAGTAGGGGTCAGTACAGATTTTAGTGCCACCATGAATAGTTATTATAATAAATTGAATATACAGAGTATCAGGATTAAATTAAGGTGAAGTTATGAGAAGGCCATGTTAAAGTAATGTGTTTTCAGCAGTGTTTTAAAGTGCTCTACTGTATTAGACTGGCGAATTCCTGTTGGCAGGCTATTCCAGATTTTAGGTGCATAACAGCAGAAGGCCACCTCACCACTTCTTTTAAGTTTAGCTTTTGGAATTGTAAGGAGACACTCATTTGAGGATCTAATGTTACGATTTGGAATATAAGATGTCAGACATTCCGATATATAAGATGGAGCGAGATTATTTAAGGCTTTGTAAACCATAAGCAGTATTTTAAAGTCAATTCTGAACGAAACAGGTAACCAGTGTAGTGACATCAAAACTGGAGAAATGTGATCGGATTTTCTTTTCCAAATTAGGATTCTAGCAGCTGCATTCTGCATTAGTTGCAAACGATTTATATCTTTTTTGGGTAGTCCTGAGAGGAATGCATTACAGTAATCTAGATGACTGAAAACAACAGCTTGAACTAATTTCTCAGGATCTTTAAATGATATAAGAGGTCTAACTTTTGCTATGTTTCTTAAGTGAAAAAATGCTGTCCTAGTGGTCTGATGAATATGCAATTTAAAATTCAGGTTACAGTCAACAGTTACCCTTAAGTTCTTTGCCTCCGTCTTGACTTTATTCCTAATGCATCAAGTTTATTTCTAATAATCTCATTGAGTCCATTACTGCCAATCACTAAAATTTCAGTTTTCTCTTTATTTAGCTAGAGAAAATTACTATTCATCCAATTACAAACACAAGTAAGACATTGTGTTAGTGAAATAACAGTGTCTGGCTCATCAGGTGCAATTGATAAATACAGCTGTGAGTCATCAGCATAGTTGTGGTAGCTCATGTTGTGCCTCGAGATAATATGACCTAACGGAAGCATGTAGATCGAAAAGAGCAGCGGACCCAGGATAGAGCTTTGTGGAACACCATATAGAATATCATGTGTCTTTGATTTGTAATTACCACAACTAACAAAGAATTTTCTACCTGCTAGGTAGGATTCAAACCAATTTAAGACACTGCCACTGGGCTGTGCCGAACTGGGGCCCATGACATTCTCAGCTGCCACAAGCTTACATGGGGGCACTCCCCCCAGGTGTGGCTCCAGGAGGAGCCCCCGGTAACCCCATACCAGGTGGGGTACTCTTTTTAAATTTGTCACTTTGCTTCATTAGGTACATATTCACCTTAGGCAAAATAGGCCAACCTTTAGGCATAAGCCTGCTTGTCTGGGAATAAAGCAGCCTATAAAAAATAAATATTTTGACTTTTGCCTTTGCAATTGATAAATGTTGCCAGGGGGCCTTTTCAGGGCAGCCAGCTACTGTATATAAGTGGTTGGCTAGCCAGCACAGGACCGATGGTCACCTGCAGATTGGTTACCACCAGTGTTCTAGTTGTTACGGGCCACTGATGAGCAGCTAACTATTGAGTGGTTAATCACTAGCAAGCCAACACTGCACCACCTGCTGAAAACGCTGTTGGCATACTGCTGCCCCCCCTTCTGTCAGTCTGCTGACTGGTAGTGTCCTGCTCCAAAGGAGACGGCAGACCAACAGATGCTTGCTCACTGGGTCATTTATTTCAATTGAATGAGGCTCTGAGGAGTACAAAATGCAGTCTGTTCTGGATTCTCATCGACGTACTTTAGTTGTGGAATATCTGGTCCATTAGAAAGGTTACAGTCTGAAGGAAAGATATGGGTCTATTCTTCTCTGTTTTCTCAGTTTCGTGTGCATTATCCCAATAGACCAGATGGATGCATTCAGAGACTACAACCCAGAAGGAAGGCTATGTTTTTATTTCTGATTTTTGAAAATTTACTATGTAAGTAATGTGTCATCTGATTGCTGGGGGTGAGTTCACAGTGGTTGTTACCCTGTTAAAGGCTTAAAGGTTGGCTTTAATGGCCATATTATATCTGAGGTTTGATGGATAAACCTTTGAATTGCTTTCCAAAATCTTTCTTTTTGATTTCTGGTGCAATCCATGCTCTTGTATTTGACTCTGAATTTTTGATCACATTTTGATCAGTAGCTTTGATTGCTGGTTTTTGACTTTTGCTTTGATCCCCCAGGCTTTGATTTCTGGGATTTGTTTTGGTTTCAGCTAAAAGATTGTTTATGAAAATCAGCATAAAATCATTTTAAATACTATATCCAGTGTAACCACAAGGTGGTGCCAGAAAGCCCCAAACCACAGACACAGTAATACCTCACACAATTCAGTTCAAATAAAAGATATTTGTTTAAACACAGCATCCTCCCAATGATCACTCTTCAAAAGACACGTCAAAATATACAAATAAACCAATCCCTCTTGCTACTCCAAGAGTGTAGCCCGCTGCCTCCCGACTCTGACTTGTCCATGTGTGGCAGTGGGCCCCTTTTTAAGCCAGACCTGGGAGTGCTTCTAGTGTGATGCTGTATCTTCCGGGAAGCACTTCCCAGCCATAACGAAAGTATTGAGGTCCTCCCCTGACAGCACCCTCTATTGATCCCCAGGGACCCCAATAGGGCTGTATTTCTGGACTCCATATCCCAAGCACCCCTAAGAGCATCCCAACTGGGTTACCACGCGAGGACCACTGCCTCCTGGTATACAGGGGACGGAACTGCTCTTGACTCCTGGCTATCACTGGTCCATCCATTATACAAATCGGGCACAAATTTATTATTTAGTCCCACTGGCCAATCACTTTGATTTCCTGTTCTGGCCTCCTGTTGTCGTGGCGAAAAATTCATCATAAGAAGGCTTTTTACCTGAAAATAAAGGCTATTAGGGTTATATATATTATTTAGGGCAATAAAACAACACAAATAACAACACGGACTCAACCCAATAAGGCCAAATTGAGCTGAGCCCCCAACATTACAGCAATCAAAGTTTTTATAACAATTTCTTATCATTTTGACCTCGTTCAATCAGCTCATTCTGCTATACTGTCTATTGTTCACTCCAGTTTCTGTTTTGCTTATTCTTGATTGGTTCTTCAACTGGGCAGATGTTCTTTATTCCATATATGGTCTTTCATGGTGTCACTTCCTTCTCTAGCCTTTAATGCTACACTATAATGGTGGCCTAAAGCTAAGCTTCATTTAATCATTGCTTGACATGCTTGATTTGCCTTTATTTCTATGCTAAAGTTAATTTGTAATAACTCTTCTATATATTTATTTCTAATGTCTGAATTTACTAGTGTTTCTCTTCATTGCATTACGTCAGTGTGACCTTGCTTACAGCAAAAGCCTTTTGTTTCCTTTCTTCTGATTCATCAATCCAGCTGGTTTCTTTACGTGCCTACCAGATCCATCTTCTGTCTGAGGTATAATTTCCTTAGCTTCCAAGCCTTGGACACAGGTGTTCTCAAACTCTTATCCTGTTCTAGCTGTTTTCTGTATGTCATTTTTTGTTCTTTTTCCTGTACGTTCTTACACTAGTAATTTCTGCTGTAAGCTTAAAAATAATGCAATATGACTGTTTTTTTAGTTTACTATTTGCTTGACCTATCTTATTTGCTTAACATTCTAATTTATGCTTAATCTAATGTTTTAGAAGCTTTTAATTACTTTTTATGGCTCTTTGTGTTAATTTGCTATTCTCTATGCTAATATAAAAATTTTTCCTTCTACACTGTCAGAATATGAAACCATCCTCCTTCCTGGCTGGAATGCCTATTCTCCTCTTACACCAGTCTATTAGACAATGCATGTGTATTTAGATCTAGTCAATTGTGCTTCACAATTAACTTACTTGGGATTTTTGAGTTGAATGCTGAGCTGAAATCAATGAACAGCACTATTATATAAGTGTTCTTTTTGTCCAAATGAGAGAGGATTTGATGGACGGTATAGAAAATTGTATTCCTAAAATTGGTAATCTCTATATATTAGAAAAGTATTATAAGCAGGGGTGCACATAAGTGGTGCGCAGGTGCACTTGCAATAGCAAAATAAACATTGCGTCCCAGATCTAATGTTGTAACGTGCATTTGCGTAGCTATGATTTTAGGAAAGAAATGTGCTAAACATAGAACTGCAGTATGAGCCCCTGCTTTTATAACTTTCTTCATTCATCAAAATGTCCAAGAAGCAGCCTCCATTAAGCAATTACTTTGGTGTTCCTCCACCTCCAAAGAAACGCCAGACTGAACCTGAACCACAGAAGAAGTGTGCGTTCTTGGAAAAATGGCTGCAGGAGGTTAGCTGGCTTCAAACAAATGATGCCCGCACTGAAATGTGATGCAAACTATACTGTGAAAATCCCACTGTGGCGGATAAAAACAGCACCTTTTATACTGGTACTAAAAACTTCAATCATCCAACTTTTGATAAGCATGCGAATAGTAGAGAGCACCAGAAAGTACTGCAAGTGGTTGATAAACATGCACTGCCAGGACCAGAGGCCCAGTGGTCCGATCGACAGATTGCAAGAAAAGCTGACTGAAGAACAGCATCAAGCACTGAGTAACGTTTTTTTGTTGACCTTTCACAAAGGGGGGTGGGGGGGTCATATCATGCAGTGCATCGCACAGACAATAACTTCAGATTTGAGTGAAAAACTGAAATCAGCTGAATTTTGGAGTGTCCTCTTCGATGGATCAGAAGATATAACAAAAATGGAGCAGGAAATTGTGTACATTGTTTCTGTTTCCAGAAACAGACAATTCAGCACAGATTTACTTGGAATAATTAACCTGGGGGCCAATCGAACAGCACAGGAAATAGTGAACGGATTTGTTCAACTGTTTCATACTTGTGGTTTAGCGGTGTGGAAGATGAAGCTGGTCTCAGTATGCACTGACGGAGCTGCTTTCAACGTTAGAATTTACAACGGGGTTGTTCCAAAATTACGTCAGATGGTGGACATCGGGGATTCCCTCGTGCATATCCTCTGCACTGCCCACACCCTGCAGAACTGCGCCAAGTCAGCTTATCACACGGTCCCATACTGTGAGTCATTTATTCAATCCACAGTGAAGTTGCTAAGCTTTTACTTACAGAAAGGGGGTGCAAAACAAATTGCACCACTAAAGAAGATCTGTGAGGAGAAAGGCATTGCTTTTGTCAAATTTGGGACGTTTAATAATATCAGATGGTCTGCATGGAGACAGGAAACTCTGTTGAAAATATGGAAAATGTTACCTGCCATTCAGATTCAAGTGGCAACAAGTGATGACAGTAGCCTAAAGCATATCTGCACAGAGCATTTTCATTGTTTTCTAGCCAACATGCTTGATATTGGGAACATTTGACAGTTCACTTCCCTCAGGTTCCAGCAAGAGAATCTGACTATTGGTGAATGC
Source organism: Polypterus senegalus (assembly GCF_016835505.1). Classification (NCBI taxonomy): domain Eukaryota; kingdom Metazoa; phylum Chordata; class Cladistia; order Polypteriformes; family Polypteridae; genus Polypterus; species Polypterus senegalus. Next base: position 73,438,669 of record NC_053170.1, on the reverse strand, counting down.
AAATGAGCTTATGGTTGCTATTGGACAGCTGACACTACTGATGGACAGTGAGGGTAAGTACAGGAAGGAGACTGTGTCACATGCTGATGCTGACAGGGTCAAGACTGATGTGTTGAGAGCTCTAATTCACAAGTTTGAAAGCAGATATGAATTCCTCAAATCATGTGAGCACTTTTTGATTTTTGATCCTATAACTTGGCCTCTTGAAATGAAATACCTCCACAGTTTTGGCAACACACTACTTAGTAACAACCTTAAGACATATGAGGCCAGCATGTCTTTTGACAGAGTCTCCACTTTAACAGAGTGGATGTGTTTAAAGCAAGCAGGAAAACGTTTGGCAGCCTCCTCTGTGCATGACCTGGTGAATGTAGTGAAGACAAGCAATCCAGGCAGTTACTCCAACATTCAGAAAGTCCTTCTGTTGTCCCTTACACTGCCCTCGAGCAGTGCTGCATGTGAGAGGGGATTTTCATATCTGAATATAATAAAAAACAAGTACAGATGCTGCCTGTCTGACTCTCATCTCTAATGCACATCCTGTTGTCTAAGTTCACAACAGAGACCTTTGACCCAAAGCCAGCTATAGACTTATGGATGCAAACAGCTAATCGCAGGCTAAACCAGGGAGAAAGGAGCAGGCCTAGTACACCTGTGTCTTCTACTGTTTTTGAAATAGAAGAAGACAGTCAAAAGGGGAGTGATGATGATGATGATGATGATGATGACATAAGATAACTTTCAGTGCTTTTAAATAGCAGTAACTGTTGTCAGTGCTTAAAAAGCTCCCATTTCATTTGGTTTTCAGTGTTTGAAAAGCAGTCATTTCATTAGAAAGCTACATACTACGGGGCTTTAAAGAACAAATATTTTGTTGAACTGGTTTTATTCATTCTCAGTTGAAATTATAGTACATGTGATGTCAGGTTATCCATGTATCCCTCTATTGTGTTCATCCTGTGAGGTGGGTCATGGAAAAAAATTATTTAAAAAAAGTGAGGACCAAGCAACAACCCCAGGTTCTCCTCTGAGAACAAAACCAAATATGTTATGTGCACCCCTATAAGCACATGAAAAAAGTAGACACTATATTTTCCTAAGAATTACGATGTAAGAGTTAGGATTAAAAGGATTTATGCTTACATATTTTTTATTCTTCTGTATGAGCTAGAAACCACCTTTAGTTTATTAAGCCAAAGCTTAAATGTGCAGGAGAGCTGGAGAGAGATTGGCCCCTCGCTTAGACAGAGAATGTGAACTGTTTGGCTGTAAATTATGGCAGCAAGCAAGAATAGTCCTTATCAAACAGATAAGATGGACAGAGCAGGGTTTGACACCCCTTTAACTATAAGAATTATTGGTGGAATCAGTTAGAGGCAGGACTAGAGCAATGGAATGCTAGAAGTCAGATGAGGAAGAATAATGGCTTAAATGCTGGGGGCTCATTGTTCCATTTTAAGTGAGCCTGTACTCGCACTGTACAATAAAGCTTAATTCTTTTTTTTTTTTTACAGTGTCCTGTTCGGCTGTGAAGCAATCAGAATTGATGTCTGAATGCTGGCGACTAGCCTTACAGTTTTTCTCTCAGGTGGAGCGTTACAGCTTCTGCTGACGTCACGCCTGATACCAAAACTTTATTAAAAAATATTTTTAGATGTTTTTAAGATTCGAACCGGACACGGAGACAAAAGTGAAAGAAAAGAAGAGAGAGAAGGAAGAGATGGAGGTAAAGGGGGAGGGGGGGTTTCGTATAGAATAAACAATAAATGAACCAGAATCCGCTTTTAGACCTGCAGAAAGAGGGGGAACAAAAAACCACAAGACAAAAACATTGCTGCATCAGCTACATGAAGATATATAAAAGTAAAAATGTTTGCTGACAATCATACAGTAATTATTACTGAGGCATTTAAGGCCACCACAACCTTAGATCATGTGCTGAAGATGTCCAAGTCATACTTATGAAATCACCATGTGAGCACCTGTGTGTGTACGCACGCTTGTATGTGTAAGGTTTCTCTATAGGAGCATCCAATAGTGAGTGTGAAGGGCCACAGACCTGCCCCCAAAACGTCGGAAGATGGAGGGAGTTCCAAGCCCAGAGATCCAGAGGTCACCCCAGAGCGGAGACCCCAGGGAGGCCGTCACCAGAGAAGCCCCAACCCCCACCGAGAGCGCAGAGGATCACCCGGGGTCACAACCAGCAGCAGAGTCCCGGGAGATATCAACGGCAAGCCCTCAGGCCCGCCCAGCCGCTCTCCCCGAGTCGGCCGGGCCCGAACCCAGCAGCCCGGGACCCGAGGCGACCCACCCGCCGAGGATCCAACAGAGCCCAGGGAACCAGATCCCACCAGGCAGCCACCGGGAGCGACCAGACAGATGCTTAAGGCAGGGGGAGGGTAGGCAAAGATGTTGTAGTATTGCCAGATGTCCCAGGAGAGGGAGGAGTCCAAAACCCCACCTGACATATACAGTCACACACAAACACAGTCATACACTCCCTCCCTCATGCTCTCACATACACATACAACCCAAGACTTACAAGGATGTACGCCAGACACCCATTCACACTCCCCACACACACCCTACCTAACTCTGGTCCCGGTGCTGCCGTACCTGAGGTACAGCCATTCCTGGACGTCAGAGTTAGCCCCGTTCCGCAGGGGTAATAGTGAGCAGGCACCCCCATCCAACGTAGAGCAAAGCAACCCACCACTCCAGACCACAGGCAGACGGCCAGCTCCCACTCCTAGCCTCCAGCCCCGGCAGCTAACTGAGAACAGAGTGTGATAAGACCTCTAGTCTCCCTCCGCCTGCTCTAATGTAGTGTTGGTGTGTGCTGATAAGGTGCATTTTGTGGTTGGGGCGCAGGCAGTGCCGGCACCATGTGGCCTACACCAGCTGATGCCAACACACAGCCCCACCTCCCCCCCAAAACTCTCCGTGACTAGGTGCAGTTTAAAATTGGAAGTGGACACCGGCACTCGGAGTGAGGCTGAAATTTCCCCCCACCGGATGCCGTTGAGTGTGCCCACTCCCAAGGCCCTAAGTGTGCATTTGTGTGGAATGTTTTTTGTGGAAGTGTTTAATGTGCAAATAAAATTGGGGTGTAGGCTGCCACAGGACTGCGGAAACGGGATCCATACCCGCACCCCCTGACTTACCCACACCCCAAGGCCCTATGTGCATGTTTGTGTGATGATGTGAAGGAGCAGGAGGAGGGAAATGTCTGAGGATGGGGAGGAACGGCTGAGGGGCCTGAGCCCTCCAGGGAGCCAGCTCCCCTACTGGCCCCAATAGGCACCTCCGTTCCCAAAATCCACCCGGGGCACGGAGGCCCCAGCCTATCTAGCCATGGCCCGAAGCAGCAGCATCACAGAGCCCCACGGAGTCTGAGGCCACCAACCCACACCACCCCAGCAGAATATTTACTCCCATCCCCACATTTACTCAACATTCAGATTAAGTAAGACATAAGACACCCAGGATAAAGCTGGATCCTCCCTCCCGGACATCCCTCCCCATGGTGGAACTGCCGCACGTTCCGCCCTCTTCCCGGCAGCGTACATGCCAGGACCCAATCCCCAAGGCCCCACCCATATCCCCATCCGGGGACGGCCGCCCCCAAACCCTAAGCCACCAGGCCCACACCCAGACCAACCCAGGGGCATTGCGGCCACTAGGCAGCGACCGCAGCCACCGTCAAGACCCCCCTAAGGCCCTACACACAACCACCAGAAGCCCACCCCCGGAGGTAACCCAAGCACCACCAGAGTCGGGCAGCAGCCCCCCAGCCCAAGACCCCCCTAGTGAACCCACCCCAGGGATCCTCCAGATACTCCAAGCTCAGACTCTCCACCACATCAACCACAGCATCCCGCAGGACCATATCAATGACCCTCCATCATCGCTATGTGATGGAACCGATCAAAGGAGCCCAGAGAGATTGATTTGAAGTGGAGGCAGAGGCTGTCTCAAGTGTAATATGATCCAATAAAAGATTTCTATACTGGTTAATGCAAAGATTATCTTTGTTTTTCCAGTTTATGAGGATAGTTTTCTTAGCGATGCATATGGCAGTGAGAACCACGTGAACCAAATTTGTTTCAATCGGGACATCCTCTAGGTTCCCCAGCAAGCAAAATGAGGGGGAAGTTGGGATATCACATTTCAGACACTTTGACAGGTCTTCACATACTCTATACCAGAATCCCTGAACAGGTGGACATGACCACAGTGCGTGGATATAACTGTCAGGAATGTTGTCTGTGCAGTGTGTGCAGGTGTCAGATGGCACAAATCCCATCCTGAACATCCGATGACCTGTATAGTGTACTCTGTGTAGAATTTTGTATTGAATTAGTTGTAAATTGGGGTTTCTGATCGTTTTAAAAGTTTTTAAACAGGTTTGGGACCAGAAAGTCTGATCAAAGCTAACTAATAGATCCTCCTCCCATTTGCCTATAGGAATTGCTATTGTATCATCTATTTTGGTCAATGTTTTATATACTTTAGACAGTAATTTGGGGTGTTTGAGATTACAGAAGTCTAATACCCTTGATGGTGTTTGTAATTCTACTTTAAGCTTAAATTTTTCTTTAACTACTGATTTAATTTGGAGATATTCTAAAATCTATTCTTGTCTATCCCAAATTGGGAGACTATTCTGTTAAATGGAATGAAATCCAATCCTTCAACTATGTGTTCCATGTATAGAATTCCTTTACTTTTCCAGTATGGGAGGTTCATCATTTTATTGTTTTGCAATATGTCAGGATTATTCCAGATGGGTGTGCGTCTGCATGGAATTAGTGAAGACTCCGTCATTTTTAGATATTCCCACCATGCTGTCAGTGAGGTACTGATATTAATACTTTTAAAGCTTTCATGCTTTCTTATTTTTGAGCTAATAAACGGTAGGTCCGAAAGCTCTATAGTATTGCAAAGTGTCTGTTCTACATCTAACCAGGACTCATCCAGCGGGTTATGTTGCAACCATCTTGGTATATATTGGAGCCTGTTGGTTAAGAAATAATGATAGAAGTTGGGTAGATCCAACCCTCCTCTATCTTTGGTCTTCTGTAGTGTTTTTAAGCTAATTCGTGGAGGTTTATCCTTCCAAAGGAATTTAGTGATGGAGGAGTCCAGGGATCTAAACCAATCAGATGATGGCTTGTTTGGGATCATAGAAAATAAGTAATTGATTCTTGGTAAAACCATCATTTTAATTGTGGCAACCCTCCCCATAAGTGATATCGGTAAGGATTTCCATCTAGCAAGATCATCTTCCACTTTCTTTAATAGTGGGATGTAGTTTAGTTTAGTTAGATCTGCCAGCCTGGGAGACACATGAATGCCCAGGTATGTAATATTCCCTGATTCCAATTGTGTATTAAGGGAATTGACAAAAGAGAAATTAATTGGAAGAACTGTGGATTTTAACCAGTTTATTGAATAATCTGAAACTCTTGAAAAGGAGTTTATTAGTTCAATTGCCTGGGAGAGAGAGGATTGAGAATTCTGAAGATAAAGTAACACGTCATCTGCATAAAGACTGATTTTATGTTCTATGTTCTTACACTTTATGCCTTTAATAACTGTAGTTTGCCTGATTGCTGCTGCTAGTGGTTCAATAAAGATAGCAAATAGCGAGGGGGAGAGAGGGCATCCCTGCCTGGTCCCCCTCTGAAGACAGAAGCTGATGTTTGGTCATTTGTCCTGACGCATGCTGTTGGTGAACTGTATAAAATTTTTAACCAGTTTATGAAGAAGTTTCCAAAACCAAATTTATGTAAAGTTGCAAATAAGAACTTCCAGTTAACTCTATCAAAAGCCTTTTCTGCATCGAGAGATAATATACTGGTTTCCATGTTTCTGCTATAAGAAAAGTCTATTAAGTTGAGTAATCTACGTGAATTTGTGGATGAATGTCTCCCCTTAATGAAACCAGTTTGGTCTGGATGTATTATGAAAGGGGTTACCTTCTCTAATCTTTTTGCAAGGGCTTTACAAATTATTTTCAGGTCAACATTAATAAGAGAAATTGGGCGATAGCTGGTAGGAAATATAGGATCTTTGCCTGGTTTTAACAGGAGACTAATGTTGGCTGAATTCATGTTTGGCTGTAGTCTACCATTTTCTTGTATTTCACACATCATTCTGAAGAATGTTGGCGCCAGAATGATCCAGAATTCTTTGTAGAACTCTGCTGGAAACCCATCTGGACCTGGAGCCTTCCTATTAGGCATGGAGTTAAGAGCTTCCTGAAGCTCATCTGATGTTAATGGCGAGTCCAGGACTGTAGCTTGGCTATCTGATAATTTAGGAAGTATTATCCTGTCTAGAAACTCATTGATCTCATTATCTGATGGGTTAATCTGTGGTGAGTACAAGGTTTTGTAAAAATCTCTGAAAGTGTTGTTTATTCTTTCAGGGTCATATACTATATTCCCAGTTGAGTCTTTAACAGCAGATATGGCAGTTTTCTCTTTGTTTATTTTTAACTGGTTGGCTAAAACTTGCCTGATTTATTACCGTGTTCAAAGTTTTCTATTCGTAGTCTTTGTGCTAAAATTGTGTTTTTGTCAATAATTCCTTTAAGTTCTAGTTTACTTTTACGCAATTTGTTTTGTAATTCTTCTTCTGGGGATGCCTCTAGAGACTTAATGATTTCTTCTAATTCCTGAATACGTTTGTTTTCTATTTTTTCTTATGTGATGAGAAGGAAATTATTTTACCTCTCATCACTGCTTTCCTGCCTCCCAGAGAACAGATGCTGATGTTCCAGGAATGTCATTGTGTTCTAAATATAAAGCCCACTCTTTTTTATAATATTCCACAAAACCTTCATCTTTAAGCAGTGACGTATTAAACCTCCAGTTTTACCTGATGGGATTGTTTTCTTATTTAACAGAGTTAAAGAAACTGGAGCATGATCGCTGACAACTATAGGGTGTATCTCAGTGTCTGAAATGTCAGCCAATAATGAGCTGCTGACTAGAAAATAGTCCAAACGTGAGTGAGAGTGATGAACATGTGAGAAAAAAGTATACTCTCTACGGCTGGGATAAAAAGATCGCCATGCATCACAAAGCCCATAATCACTCATATACTGTTTGACTATATTAGTGGAATGCCAACTGCGCTGAGTCCCAGCTGTACTGAGCCTGTCTGAAGAATGATCCATCCAAAAATTAAAATCTCCGCAAGTATAAGTGGACAGTCCAAGTGTTCGGAGAGTACAGAGAAAAATTATGAAAGAATGCGGGTCATCTATGTTTGGACAGTATATGCTAACAATACATAAGCTTTGATTTTGTATAGATAGTTTTAGTATTATAAATCTACCATCTGGATCTGAGACTGTGTCCAATACTTTGAAATTTGTATTTTTGTGTATTAAAATAGCTACACCTCTTTGTCTAGAGTTATAGGCGGCAGAGAACAGTGTGGGAAACTCAGATGTTTTAAGTTCATCTGCAACTGTGGCAGACCTATGAGTCTCTTGTAATAAGACAACATCTGCCTGCAGTCTTTTAAGCTGATCAAAAATCTTTAATCTCTTCTCTCTAGAGCCAGTTCCATGAACATTCCAACTGACAAACCTTAGTGTACCCATAGTTGTGTGTGTGATTAGCTAATGTATGGTGCCTTCAGGTGAGTTAGTTAAGTAAATAAATGTATAATTTAATCTGAAGAAAAAAAAAATAAAAAAAAATAAAAATAAATATATATATATATAAATAAAAATAAAGCAATAAATAAGTAAATAAAAATATATGCATAATAATGCTAATAACAATAATAATATTATTAATGCTGATGATAATAATAATATGAATGCTGAAAATAAATAATAATAATAATAATGCTGATAATAATACTAATGCTGATAATAATAATAATCATTCTGATAATAATACTAAAGCTGATAATAATCAGACAATAATAATAATAATAATAATAATAATCAGACAGAACCAAAAGTGTTTGTGGTTGTATGATAAAATGTAATAATTATAATCTAGTGTTTGTATGCGCGTTGTGTGTGTGCTGACGCAGTGTAGGAAAGTTGTGTGATTGTGTCATGCGGATGTAAAGTTCCAGAAGCAGGTAAAAGAAGGAAAGGAAAGAGTGATAAAGGTTAAGAAAAGAAAAAAAAAAGTAAAAAGAAAAGGTGTTAGAGGTGTGGGGTGGCGAGAGAACAGGTGATCCCATCATCTAAACACGGATATAGCAGCTTTTTTTTATATCCTGACATGCTCATACCCAGTGAATCCCGATAAGAAAAATAAACTTGTGACCTGATGTTGGGCTAATAAAGCCAGTCTGTCACTCCTCGCTCCTTGTACAGCCTGTTGTTGACGTAGAGCTTGTCCACAGAAATGACAGCGCGCTCCCTTCTTGGATGAATTTTTACGTATTGGGAACAGAACTCTGCGGCGATCCAAAATTTCTTTAGGAAATTGATCATTCACGCTAAAATTTTTCCCTTTGAGCTCTTTCCCGTGGCTCTTAACAAAATCCTTCTGTTTAAAATGCTCAAATTTAGCCACGATGGGACGAGGTCTTCTGCTGTCTGCTCTCTTGGCTCCAAGGCGATGTACCCGGTGAAAGGTGATGTTTTTTACCGTTTCTTCGGGTATCTTCATGTGGGTCTGGAGAAAATACTTGATTGTTTGTTCGCAATCCTCCGGTTGTCCTTCCGTCTGCTCCGGCAGGCCTGCGAACACCAGATTGTCTCTCATGCTGCGGGCCTGAAGATCCAAAACCGTCTCCTTCAGGGTCTTGTTGTCTTGGGAGATCCGTGTCCATCCCTCTGTCAGGGAAGACACAGTCTCCCGCAGAGACGCGTTTTCAGCAGCAAGCCGCTCCACCTGATCCTGGCTGAATTCCAGAGATTGTCGGAGGTTCTGGAACTCCTGGTGTAGAATTTCGAGCAGGTGGAGTCGTCCCTCAAATCCCAAAAGCCTTTTATCTATAGAATCTAATAATTCTAATATATCCTTGCGGGGAGATGAGGTCGCCTCGGGGGAATCTTGAGGACGGCTTCTCTTGGTAGCAGGTGTTTCCGTGATAGCTGCTGCTTTCTTAGGCCCCATGACAACAGACTCAAAAACTTGATCAATATAATTTTGTAAACTTTCCAAATTTTCTTCACTTACCTCCAGGTTGAGCGAGTTATACTTACCGGATTAATTGCGTTGTCAGTAAATAAATTTGGCGTAAATGTGTCTTAATTGTTTAGAATGTTCGCTAAAGAGCTGCCATCTGCTTCAAACGCTGCCGAGAATCCGTGATCTTCCTAGCCAGCGCTTCTCTCTCCCAGCATGCTCCCGTCTCTCAATGCTTAAAGCTTAATTCTGCTGTCTGTTCTGAAGTCTCTGTGTGCCTTCATTGGGGCTGAGGACACCTCTGCCATGTCAGCCTGCTTCAACAACGGCAATACAAAAGCGTTATCAGTGAGATGATTTTGGCAGAGTGGAAACTGGAGCAAGTTGAGGTACCTGGAGGGGCTCAGTCTTGATGCATAACATGGATATTCCCTCAAAGCACTTCATGATATTAGAATAAGTGAAATTGGTCATAGCCTATACTGTTGGCTTTTTGGGCACAAGAACGACAGAGGTGGTCTTGAAGCACTCAGGGAGAGCAGCAGACAGAGTGTCATGTTAAAGATATTTGTAAAGACACTCTCGGAAATAAACAGGCATATTGTCTGGTCCACCAACTTTGCATGGGTCGATTTCAGAGAAGCTTTTTACTTCAGTGATAATCAGAAACATCAACTGGTTATTGAAGGAAATGGGGAGTTTCCTTACAGATTTGTTGTTTTGTGCATCCAGTTTTGGCCTGGGTATGATACTAAACTGCATCTGGCCCTGCAAGTGGTCAGGACTACTTTCTGCTCTCCACAGGAGTAGCTTTGCTGGAGCCGCCCTAAGGAAGGCTGGCTTTATGAAGGGGACAAGTGAAAGGCCTTGGGAGCCTCATCCCCAGAAGAGGTCGAAACTGCTGAAAAGCCAATGAGGTCATGCTTATTGGGGAATGGAACTGGTGTGGTGCTGAGGCGTCGCCTACTGCATGACAGCACTCTGGTCCCAATTTGATGGGGCTCATCTGGGTAGGCATCTGGAACATCTTATCTCTCTGGTATAATGATCACATCTTTTAGGTGGGATCAGCTGGGCCTACAGGACCTGGTGTATTTTATCGCTCGGAATCCAGAGATCCCTAAGGAACAAACTCATTTAGCCCTTTGAGTCATTTGTGATATTTCTTGAAGGTGGCAAGTCAACGCCATACCCAAACCTCAAGTTTACAAATTCTAATTTCCTAAGGTAGGACCTAGAAGTGTGATGACAGTCCTGGTGCAGTTGAGCTCTGCCCTTGAAGCTTACCTACCAGTTATTAGATGGGCCCTGCACAGTGATGGAGCGATAGTTCAATAAAGTGCAAATGCAAGACACACGACACGCAATGATCCTTCACTATATTTAATCTGTCCAACAGCCATCTAACTGCTTTCTATGCAGATCCTGCAGTTGCTAACTTGGTTGATTATTTGCAGTTGTTGGTTAGTATTATTGTTATTTGTCAGAACATTTGAGGAACAAGGATTCTTTTAGTTTATATAATGTGCATTTTGGGTACAGGTTCTTTCATATGATTTATTTGTCTTCCTGCATTTATATTCATTTTGATTTTAAAGTGTGTTCCTTTGTAACAAGGTTTAGACTAAGTCACCTAAATAAAGTAAAGACTTTTAATGCTGATTTGCCTTCTGTGGTGTCGAGAGCAGGCAGGTTGTGCAGACTAAAAGCACACTTACATGTAACTGCTGTGGCATTTCTGTTTCTCTAGTTACATTAATAACACTAGTTTAAGGTCATCTATTTTTGTTCAGTATAATAATCCAATGCCTTGTATATACAAGTCTGCAGTATGTTTATGAGGAGCTTGCTTAGGTAATTACCTGCTTATTGGTGTTGCTTGATTGTGCATGATGGCAAGTGGCTAGTTCGGCACATACTATTCACTGCTTCAGTTAAAGCTACTGGCAGGTGTGATATTATTGGAAGGAAAAGTGCATTATATAGAACAACTGGGAAAACATATAAGCCATTGTTGAGGTGTCATTACATTTCTCAGACTGTGTTGTGCCAGTTCCTCTGAAATCATTAGAGCTGATTGGCAGTAGATTCACTAAAAGTAGGCGATTCTGGGCATCCACCTGATTCTGAACAATATCAAAACTGTGTCTGATTTCTTACAAAGAACTCTTTGTTTAATTATACTGTGGGAATTTTTTTTTTTAAAGATGTGATTCTTACTGACAGTTTCACATTAGTATAAAGGCATTTTCAGAAATATTGTTTTAATTTACTCTAGTTTGCCTTTACAGCATTAGAAATATAACCACACAAAATGGGTTGAAAGTGGTGGGTATTCAAGATTGCTATTTGAGTATAAGGGTTGCCAAAGCAGCCCATTTGGTGTTCTTCAAAGTAGTTATAGTATCCAAACACATTAATTCAAACACGTTATCTGCAGCTTATGCTCAATAAGAATTTACATTTACTAGTGTGTTTTATGCAATTATACCTCCCTTATTCCAAAATATTACATTAGATTGGTTTTATAAATCCGATGGAGAAATTCAAATGTTTACAGCAACAGAAACATAAAAAACAAGGATACAGTCTCACAGGACATATATTACAGACAATCGATAAATAAATAAATAAATAAATAAAAAGTACATTGGGTGGAAGTACCGAACTGCTTAATAACAGTTAACAGAAAAGACCCCCAGAAGTGTTTCTTAGCACATCATGATGGAATGTGCCTCTGGCTAAAAGTAATCTAAGAGGGATTTTTCATGATGGCATCCATTTTTGCCATCACCCTCTTTTCTAGCTTCCAGTTTGTCCAGGGTTCACCGTGTGATGGAGCAGGCATTCGAGATAGGTTTGTTCAGGCATTGTGCTCCTTTTGAGCTCAGGTTGTTTCCCCAGGAGACTGCAGCCTAGATCACTACACTGGCCACTATGGACTGATGAAACATTTCCAGCAGTTTGCTGCATACATCAAAAGACCTGAGAATCCTTACAAAGTAGGCAGCTCTGGTCCTTCTTGTATAGCACCACCCTGTTGTTAGACCAGTTCAGTTTGTTGTTCATGTCAACACCCAGGTACTTATAGCTCTGCCCCACTTCTACACCCTACTCCTGAATGGTGACTTGTCTTACTGTAGCGACTCATTGTCAGGCCGGAAAGTCCACCACCAGCTGTTTTACCTTGCTGATGTTGAGTTGCATTTAATTTATTAAATTAATGAATAGCCACTTTATTAGGTAGGGTCTAAAATTTTGCCTCAAGAGCAGCTAGAATTCTTTGAGGCACGGGTTCAACTAGAAATTTTGGGCTGACCATCTACATGTCACATAAGAAATCAAGATTTGCCAGGCCAGGTGATATTTTCCTAATCTTCAGTAGTCTAGTACTGCAAATCACATGCCAACTGTTGTCTCACTTTCCCAGCCTTTCATTTCCATGTCTGACAAAATGTTTGTTTGGAGATGGTCTTCTACACACCACTGAAGTAAAGAGCTGTTATCAGAGCATTTGTATCTTTATGTTAACTTACAAACGTTTGGCCATTCTCTTATGATCACTCTCACTGTGAATGTTTTTTGACCCACAGAAGTGTAGTTCACTGTGTTTTTTGATTATCTCATTATTCTTTTTAAACTTTTGAGACTGTAGTACAAGTATTCTCCATGTCTAGCATGAAGGATGGTCAAGCTTGGTGGGCTAAATGGCTTGTTCTTTTCACAATTGTTCTAATTCTTCTTCTAATTCTAACAAACACATCACAGTCAAAGTCACTTAGATCTTGCAGCTTGTCTATTCAAATGTTTGGTTGAACAACAACTAACACTTCTGCCCATGTTGTAGTTATATGGTTGACTGTAACAATGTGCCAGGCTGTTTCTGTTAACAAGGAGGTGTAGCTAATAAAGTGATCACTAAATGTATGCATTCTTATCCATTAATTATTTTCATTTGAAATATATTATGTTATATAGTACATGATTTATTCATTTTGACATGTTAACATTTGCTCTTTCCTTCATTATTGCTACTATTATCTTTGTTTTAGTGTTTTTTGTGTTTTTTTACTTGCAACGTACTTTGACCTGAGACTTTTATTTTTATTCAATAAAAGAAAGAGAGCAACACTACATGAAGATTGGGGTGTTAGCACACTTAGTTATGCTTAACTAACGCACAAAATACAACTTAGACAAGAGTAAAGACTGTCGTGGTCCTGGAGTAACAGGATTAAAGTTATTTCTGAGGTACACAATTCAACACCATCTGTTACTGGTTCATAAATGAATGCCGACTTCAGGGGTTCTGCATTGTTACTGTATATAGTTGTCCCACCAGAATCTGCTGAGCATCTGATACCAGAGGTGCCATGCCCTCTTGGGAATCGTCCTCCTCTCTGTAGGCAAAAAGGGAGAAGTTTTTACTGTCTGTTGGTTCCCTTTTCTGCAGGAGTGGCACCTACAACAACAACAATTTATTTATTTATTTATTTTTCTATTTGTTTTTATAGCCCAAAATCACATAAGGAATGCGGCAATGGCCTTTAACTCCTTAAGATAAGTAAAAAAAAACTTGTCTGGGAAGAAAAATCTTGGGACTGCTAATTTGAAGATAAATGTATTAAGTCTATTAAAAAAAGTCTAATCTATGGTCAAATGGCCAGGGAGGATAGAAAAAAAAATCTCTTGGATCCAGGAGAATAAAAAACTAAGTCTGCAGGGGTTCCGGGCCAAAAGACCACCCAGCCCCCACTGTACATTCTACCTAACATAAACTTGCTACAGCAAGTCTTATTATTCTTTAATCTTAATTTTATTCAATTTGATGCATTTCATCTCATTAACAGAGTTTCTCATTTCATTCCATCATCAAAAGTGGCTGCATTGTACCCTGATCAGGCATTGGTGGCAAAATGCCACCACAGAGAAATCAGAAAAGAAAAAAGGGAATAGTAGGGATTAATAATGATAGCATATCCATGACGTAAATGGAATAACAATGCATACATAATCTATTAGAAGTAGAACAGAAATTAATTAAGAAAAGGCCAAATTGAAAAAAGTTGTTTTTAAATAGTTTTCTTAATTGATCAATGGCATTAGCCTGGTATACAGTACCTCTATCAGTAAAGTATTCCAAATTTGTGGTGCATAACAGCAAAAGGTCATCTTCACCATTCTTTTATGCTTAGCTCTCACTGTGATAAGCAATCCAATGTTAGATGATCTGAAATTAGGACTGGGAATATATGGGAACAGGTACTCCAAAATTTACAAGAGATCAAGATTATTTAGAGCTTTATATACCATTAGCAGTATTTTAAAATCTGTTCTAAAGAACACAGGTAACTAAAGTAATGATGCTAAAAGCAGTGAGATATGCTCAGATTGTCTTTTGTTGGTTTGGATTCTCACTGCTGCATTTTGAACTAACTGCAATCGGTTGATGTCTTTCTTTGGTACTCTTGTTAGAAGAGCATTACAGTAATCTAATTAACTAAAAACAAAAGCGTGCATTAATTTTTCAGGATCTTGCAGTATTATAAGTGGTGTAACTTTTGCAATGTTTCTCAAGTGAAAAAATGCAATCCTCATAATATAGTTAATGTGTGATTTAAAGATCAGAGTCTATGATCACACCTAAGTTCTTAACTTCTGCCTTGGGGTCAATTTTATTTCTAAGATCTTTACTATTTACATTTTTCCCCCAACAACAAAAAATTCTGTTTTTTTCCTTATTTAGCTTGAGAAAATTACTGTTCATCCATTCAGTAATACAAGACAGATATTGATGCGGCGGGGACAGTTAGTCAGGGGTCATCCCCTGCTATTGATAAGAAAATGCGTGTGTCATCAGCATAACTGTGGTAGCTTACCAATCTGGCCTAATGGAAGCATGTAAATTGAAAATAACAGTGGGCCCAGAATTAATCCTTGTTCTACTCCATATGAAATATTTTCAAGAGAGCGAATGTTTAATAAGCAGCATTTAAAGCTGCAAAGATGTTTCTGAACTGTTGATATATTTTTTGTTTTAATTTGTACTTATTAGAGGTACTCCTTGTGGAATATCTGATTTTATCTCTTGGTTTAATTATACTGAATTTTTTTTTGGGTACCAAGTAAATTAAGGTATCTTTAGCCTTAATGTTCACTATAATATTGTGTTAGGATGTGATAATTCTGTAGTGAGTTCACCTATAGATCTGTATTAGCATTATAATAGAGGACCATAGTCTAACTAAAAAACCCAACAAAGCAGTATAAATACGAATAACTTATTGACCATTTTACCCATAGACGTGCAATGTATTAGAACTATAACAACAAATTATAGATTAAATAAAAAATCTGGACAAGGCAGCAAAAACGTGAATAACTTAATCACCATTTCAAGCTGCAGTAACACTCTGATTCAGCTCTTCTCTTCTGAGACCTCAAATGTGGCTTTACTAAACATTAGAACATTAACCTAGCAAGATTTTTTACATTACCAATCTTATCTGTGATAGGAAAATAGAGTTTCTTAGATTAACTTTCTTACATTCTGATGGTGCAGCAGTCTTAACTGAAGCAGGACCTCCAAATTAGAATTTGTTTATTTGGTTTGGAAGGACAGAAAAGGTTTAGTGAGTATTTACATGAGCTGATTAAACTGTAAAGATGTCGGCTTTGGTACTTTCATGTCTTTTGAGTATCTTGCAGTGGTTTTTTAAGAAGTGACACAGTCTGTTTATAGACCTCCAAAATATAATGCGTCTTTTATTGATGAGTTCTCAGACTTAATATCTATAATAATAGCTAACAATGGCAGGCTCCCAGCTGCAGGTAATTTAAATTTTGAATGTGAATTAGCAGACCTTAAAGCAGGAGAATTCATGAACTTACTGCACTCCTTACTTTGCAGTCTGTATGACAGCCAGCCCACACATAAGGGATGGCATATGATGGATTTAGTGATTTTAAAAGGATTAAAAGTTGACATGAGGCAGGTAATGGGTGTGACAGATAGGGGGCGCTGTCGCTCCCTTGAACCCTTGTCCAAGACTCCAGACACCAGTGTTCCCAATCTCCAGTCCATGTGATTCTTTATCACTTCCGGGTCAGGTACAAGTCCTTTTCTTCACCCCAGAAGTACGTCACTTCTGTTGTTACTTCTCCTATGATGCACTTCCGGGTTATAGGGCACATATGACTCTTCGGTCCTCCCTGCAGCTTACTCTTGCAGCCCCTGTGGTATCCAGCAGGGCTGTGTATAAAAACTACATTGTCCATGATTCCCTGCTGGTCTTCGGGGCACCTCCATACTGCAGGGAGGGCTCCATATGGTGGCCAGGGGGTATTGGCCGGGATGACAAGCCGGCCATATACCACATGGGTATTGGTACATCTGACAATTATTACATATTTTTTGATGTAGAAATACTGGTAGCTACAAGTAATGAGAAGTGTATTGTTAAAAAAAAATGTTTTGATTCATCTGCAGCTTCAAGGTTTGCTAATATTCTAAACAATCAGTTCGAATGTAGTTCTTGCCTTAATAAAGCTAGTAGTGTAACTAGTGAGATGGACAATTTTAGTGGTAAGGTAAGGGCTGCAGTTGACACAGTGAACCCAGAAAAACTCTTAAGAAATCCTCCAGCGCTATTATACCCTGGAAGACCCAAAGAGTATCTGATTTAAAGAGAACATGCTGGAGAGCTAAGCATAAATGGAGAAAAACTAAACTAACAGTCCACTATGAAATATTGAAGGCTGTGGTGTTGTGGTCCGCGGCTTGGAAATTAGTGGCCAATTTTAAATAAGAAATCGTGTCCCAGAAAGGTGCAGCCTCCAATCGGGTGCGCATGAATACATTTTGCTCCATGGTTAATTGGGGAACTGACTGGCCACTCCACATACACATGTGGAGGCAGGCAGATCAATCAGGCAATCTCAGTGATGCCACAGAGGATAAAGAAGCCTGCACGGGACAGAAGGGAGAATAGGAAAAGACAGAAAATTGAAAGAGCAGAGAGAGAGCTGTAAGAACAGCATCACGAGAAGAGAAGGGATGAGCCAGCCAGCCAATGTGAGGAAAGGCAGTGAGGTCATTAACCCCACAAAGGAGCAAAAGGATTGGTGATCTAGGGGTGGACCATCCGTACTGATTATTCTAGAGGAGCGGGTGCGATAGAGGTGGCATACCACCCCAGTGATCCAAGAAGGACGATGGAAGGACAACCGACTTTGAGCAGTCTAGCCAACGCAGCTTCAGGCAGCCAAGACAGGGGTCGGGCTGGAGAAGACCGTGGCTGCTGGTGTCTCCTCTGGCTTAGTGAGCAACAGGTGAGGCAGGGAGACAAAGTGGGAGTTGTGCTGGGATTGTTGGATGGAACAATGACCTGATGACTATTCTTGTTTTAAACCCTGGATTTTAAACTCATAGATTTTCACAGTTTTAAAGGATTATTTATTCATTTATGGAGTTTTGAGCACTGTTCATTTTGATTGTTTTGGTCAAAGTACTGATGCACTTATAATCTTACCCCTTGCTTTGCATGTGTGTCCTCATTTGCTAGGCTCACCCCTAGGGTACATTAAAGGTGATGGTAGGTTCAAGAGGCTCTTGGACGTGACAGGAGCATGCAGACAACCTGCACAGTCACACTGGCACAAATAACTGAATACAACGATGCGCTTTGCCTTGAGAGGCAGCCCTATTTCTTTAAAATTATAAATGATAATGCTAGTAATTCAAATTAGGGTTAGGGTTAGGGTTAGGGTTATTATCAAATACTGATCGTCTTCCAAACCCAGTTAATTCAATGGAATACCCCTTAAAAACTACTAGTGAAACTTGTGAGGCTTTTTCTATATTTTTAAACACAAAACAAATTATATTACAAACAATATAGCATGTAGCTGCTAAGTAGGTAAGGCGGGATCAAGCAGAAGTAAAACATGTGCCAAAAGAATTTTGCAGTACAAAAAAGTTTGTTTTAAAAAAGGTTTGGTGACAATTCAAAGCAAACAGTTCACACAAGAATAAAGAAAAAAGTTGTTATGCACACAGATTAAAAAGGCAAAAAAGGAAAAGTACTTCTTCTTTAAACTTAGCCTTTTCTTGTTAAACTTCAGTTGTTTTTTACATTTAAGGATGAGTTACTTCTCTATGCTTTACTTAGTAATTCAGTACGTTCTATATGTACGGGACTGCATGTTATGTTACATACAACTGGGCACGGTCTGAAACTGTGTTCCCTCCATGCCTTCCTTACTGCAAGGCAGGTGACTAACTGAGACTAATCTGTAGTCAAAGGGACAAGAAATAGAATAATCCTTATCAATTTGGCTTGTGGAGGTTATAATAGGACCTCCCATATAATATGTACTAATATATAAACAAACATTTAGCATAACTAAAAACTATTTCTATCAACTTATCATAACCTAAATAACTAACAAACGGGTCTTGCATAGCTTAGCTCCCAAAAGTTTATCCTGTCAAACAGCAGCATGCTTTTTTAAGCAAGTTACATTTTTTTCACTGAGATAGATCCATCCGAACTATGTAGAATAATTTCTCAGCTAAAATCCTTCACTTGTGTCCTTAACCCAGTACCAAAAGGCTTTTTCAAAGAAGTCTCTGATGTGCTAAGTGATAGTGTACATGAAATAGTGAAGTCATCATTAGATATGGGGGTCTTCCCTGACTGCAGTTGTTAAACCCCTGCTGAAATAAATAATCTCAACTCCTGTTTTTGATAACTTTAGACCAATTTCAAAGCTACTTTTCTTATGTAAAATTCTGGAAAAAGAAATTGTTAAGCAGTTAAATGATTACTTAAACAAACATTAAATTCTTGATAAGTTTCAGTCAGGTTTTAGAACAAATCATAGTACAGGAACTGTACTACTTAAGTAGTAAATGATTTGCAGGTTAATGTGGACACTGGTCATATATTGTTGTCTTAAACTTGAGTGCAGCATTTGACACCATAGACCACAGTATTCGTATAAGTCACCTTAGACAATGGCTGGGCCTCAATGACAGTGTCTTAAATTGGTTTTAGTCTTATTTAACAGGGAGAAAAATGTTCGTTAGTTGTGGTGGTTGTACCCTGAAGATCCATGAGATTGTATGTGGTGTATCACAAAGATCTATTCTGGGTCCACTGCTTTTTTCAATCTACATGCTGCAATTAGGCCAAATTATCTCTTATTGGCTAACTGAAACGATTACAATATGCAAGCTTTTGAGGCAACTCAGGTCCCTTCTTCAGGCTAACACAGTACAACACCCTACCACTATAGCTAAATTATCTCAAAACACAAGATGAGCTACCACAGCTATGTAGACGACACATAGCTTTATTTATCGATAACAACCCTGACAACCCTGCTGCGCTTGACTCTATGATCCAATGTCTTAGTAATATTTTCGAATGTAAGAGTAGTAACTTTCTCAAACTAAATACAGTCATATAAAAAAGTTTAGGAACCCCTCTCAGACTGCATAATAATTTACTCTACTTTCAACAAAAATGATAACAGTGGTATGTCTTTCATTTCCTAGGAACATCTGAGCACTGGGGTGTTTTCCGAACAAAGATTTTTAGTGAAGCAGCATTTGCAAATGTGAAAAACTGGCTATGCAAAAATGTGGGTACCCTTGTAATTTTGCTGATTTCAATGCATGTAACTGCTCAATACTGATTACCTGCAACACCAAATTGGTTGGATTAGCTCGTTAGGCCTTGAACTTCATAGACAGGTGTGTCCAATCATGAGAAAAGGTATTTAAGATGGTCAATTGCAAATTGTGCTTCCCTTTGACTCTCCTCTGAAGAGTGACAGCATGGGATCCTCAAAGCAACTCTCAAAAGATCTGAAAACAAAGATTGTTCAGTGTCATGGTTTAGGGGAAGGCTACAAAAAGCTATCTCAGAGGTTTAAACTGTCAGTTTCAACTGTAAGGAATGTAATCAGGAAATGGAAGGCCACGGGCACAGTTGCTGTTAAACCCAAGTATGGCAGGCCAAGAAAAATACAGGAGCGGCATATGCACAGGATTGTGAGAATGGTTACAGACAACCCACAGATCACCTCCAAAGACCTGCAAGAACATCTTGCTACAGATGGTGTATATGTACATTGTTCTACAATTCAGTGCAATTTACACAAAGAACATCTCTATGGCAGGGTGATGAGAAGGAAATCCTTTCTGCACTCACGAAATAAACAGAGTCGCTTGTTATATGCAAATGCTCATTTAGACAAGCCAGATTCATGTTGGAACAAAGTGCTTTGGACTAATGAGGCAAAAATTGAGTTATTTGGTCATAACAAAAAGCGCTTTGCATGGTGGAAGAAGAACACCGCATTCCAGGAAAAACACATGCTACCTACTGTCAAACTTGGTGAAGGTTCCATCATGCTGTGTGACTAGTTCAGGGACTGGGGCCCTTGTTAAAGTCGAGGATCAGATGAATTCAATCCAATATCAACAAATTCTTTAGGATAATGTTTAAGCATCAGTCACAAAGTTGAAGTTACGCAGGGGTTGGATATTCCAACAAGACAATGACCCAAAACACAGCTCGAAATCTACATAGGCATTCATGCAGAGGGAGAAGAACAATGTTCAGGAATGGCCGTCACAGTCCCCTGACTTGAATATCATTGAAAATCTATGGGATGATTTGAAGCAGGCTGTCCATGCTCAGCAGCCATCAGATTTAACTGAACTGGAGAGATCTTGTATGGAAGAATGGTCAACGATACCTCCATCCAGAATCCAGGCACTCATCAAAGGCTATAGGAGGCATCTAGAGGCTCATCTAAGTATTGAAGTAATATCTCTTTTGGGGTGCCCAAATTTATGCACCTGTCTAATTCGTTATGATGCATATTGCATATTTTCTGTTAATCCAATAAAGAAAAAGAAAATGAAGGTTTATATACAAATTTGTTTTGTAGATTTTTAATTTGCAGGCCACAAACACTCTTAATAAAATTGTAAAAATAATCCAATAGAATCAAAAAAAGGACAGAAAATTAACAAGAGGTCTAATATATCACATATTAATATTACCAATATTAAATTAATAGATTTACCTCCCATTGCATATTAAAGTAGTTACACAAAACTTAACCATATAAAATGTTATTGTAATTTCTAACAATTATTTGTTTAATTAATTTAATAATAATAATAATAATAATTAAAATTATTTCTTTTCATATTTACTTTAGCATACACTCTTTATGCTTCAATGAATGCACAGTGCATATATCATTCATTAATTCTTTGGAATTCCAACTGATTCATTACCTGAGAATGAGTCATATGAGTCTAATCTGATTAAGTTACTCAGTTCTATTCCATTTGATTTATGAACGAATCATTAACTCAGAATGAGTCACATGATTCTCATTCATATTTTTGATGAATGAATCATTAGCTGAGAATAAGCTGCACAATTATCATTCACTTGAGATTCTTTAACGTAACATCTTATTTTAATTTGCATCTTAAGAGTATTCTCATGCTTTGTGTAATGATACAGGATAATATCATATAGTATGTTATATACATATTCAGGTATATATAACAATTTTCTTTGGACAAAGCAAACTAAAATCAATACATACCAGAATGTTGGAAAGGGAAGTGTATGGAGAAGAGAAGAAACGGCTCATGATCTGGTGAATACCATATCATCTGTGAAACATGATGAAGGCAGCTTTTTGGCATGATCATACATGGCTGCGAATGGAAGTTAGTCTCTATTGTTTATTGATGATAAGACTGCTGGCAGAAGTAGCAGGATGAATTCTGAAGTGCATAGGGCTATACTATCTGCACAGATTTAGCCAAATGCTGCAGAACTGATAGGATGACACTCCACACTATAGACGGACAATAAGCCAAAACATACTGTGAAAGCAAAACAAGTGCTTTTCAAAGCAAATTATGTTTCATCACTGCTTCAACATTGCTGGCATTATTATTCATATATTATACAAGAAGCATATGCCTGTCAGGTGCACAGATCCCTGCCTCCTCACCTTAGTTTGTCCTGCCCACCTCCCTTGCTCCCTCTGTTCCTCCCATGAGTTGTGAAAAAGATTTAATCTCGGCCATTGTACATCCCTTTTTTCATCCCATGAAAAGTTATTTTATCCTTCACAGAATGTTGCAGGCTCCAGACTTCAAAGATTATTGTTAAAAACCACAAATTATGCTAAAGATATTGAGGATTGGGCCATACATACTGTATCTGTTTTGTTTTGCTTTATTTTTGTTTTCCTACATTTTAACAAAGAAAAAATTGATTGAAAGCACCAAGCTGCTGCTTCCACATACTTACAACGCAATAGATCACACTATAGACACTACTTAAATGGTTCTTTGTGAATGCTGTTATAGTTTTTGATTCTTCACTCTTTCCTGAATCTTCAAATCAGCAAATCTTGTTGCAAGTCACTCTTGCATTACTTTTGGAGCAAGAAACTAGTGCAGTACAATTTTTCAAATGAGCATTCATGAATTTCATTCAGGAATCCAAAGCTAGTTTTGAACTCTTATTTGATTTATATTTGCTCTCTTTCTGTCTCTGCAGCAAGTAACAGTAAAAACTGCAACATATATCAGACACTGTAAACTAACAATTGGTTACTGTGCTAAAACATACCCTGGGAATTCACTTCAACAAATCTCATTCTTGTCTTTCTAATTGTGCAAGGCTGAAATAAAGCTAGTCTGTTTCAAGATAAGCACTGTCAGTTAAAAACGAGACTTGCTATTTCAGAGAACAGAGCTCAGTTTTCTTTGCTGATTGGTCACACAGGCCCTTTTTCTTTGTTTATACAGAATGCTGACTCAGTATGTGCTGTTTCAAGTGATTGATTTATAACGAGGGCTACATATCACAAGCCATCATCATGACATTTGCACTTTTATTTTAAACACTGAATGCAGCAGAGGGTGCTCTTTTCCTGGAAATTGGTCTTTTAAACATAGCAGTCAACAAAAGCACTGACCAAAACATCCAATACCCTTCTTTGCATTCAGAAGAAAGTAAAATGCTGCAAAAAAGAAGCCATCATACTTTGATTTGATTCTGGTGACTTGCTCTCTTTAAGAGGAACAGATGGAAGAAGCCCACTTTTTACATCGAAGATCAATAAATAAGGGGGAGCAGTAGGTGTTAAGTCCAAAAGCTTGATCCCATCTTTTACACTCATTTACTTATATTCCCTGTGAGGATTGAAGGGTGTCCTTACTAATGATAGCTCTCCAATTACAAAGGTCAGGTTAGATCAGGTTGGGTAGCATGTACTGGTAAGGTGTCTTGCCGCTCCCACCACCACAAAACTGCTTGGGATCCTGGTGGGCAACCCTATAGACATGTGGTCCAGCCCCACCCTCCATAAATGACAATCTATCTGCTGTTGCCAGATTTTACATTTGCATCCCTATGGCCTGGTCCAGCCACTCGGGTCCTCAACAATGAGGATCCTGCAAGCTGGATCACCCCTAGGGAATCATGCCATATAGCCGTAAGTGCCGGAACTGACACTTCCTTACAATACAAGTAATATGCCTCAATAGAAACTCTGTGTGCAATCGCTCATTCAACACAAAGTCAAACCAGTGGTACCTAAGGATTCCATGAAGGGACACAGTACCAAAGCAGTCCAGTCTTCATCTCAGGTCACTGGACAGTGGACACATCTCGCAACCATATTGCAAGACAGGAAGCACCAGGACTCTAAAGACTTGGACCGTTGTCCTTTTACATAAATATCAGGAGTGCCACACACCCCTTTCCAGCACCCTCATGATTCCCATGCTTTCTCAACCCGTCAACTGACTTCATAGGAAGAGCCACCAGAGACATGAATGTCACTGCCAAGGTAAGTACACTTTTCGACAAGGTCGCCACTCTACCCACAGAAGCCTAAGAGGTCATTAAAGGCCTAGTTCTTGGTTTTTATCCAGGACACTCGCAAGCCAGACACTCAGACTCCTCACTCAGCCTCTTGAGAGCCCTGATCAGAGCCTCCATTTACTCCGCGAAGATCACAGCATCATCAGCAAAGTCAAGATCACTTAAGTCTTTGTTCACCAACAGATGCCCCACCACCCATTCCATGCAAGCATTGAACAGAGTAAGAGCAAGAACACACCCCGATGAACCCCAGAATCAAATGGCAAAAACAGAGAGGTTCTGCCTCCACTCTGCACAGCGCTTACAGTACCAGTGTACAGGCTAACCACGATAGCCAGCAACCTTGAGGGGATCCAGCAAAGTCTCAGGATGTCTCACAGGGCAGCTTGATCAACTGAGATGACCACTTTATCAAAATCAACAAAAAAACTGCTGATATTCGTGTTTGCACTTCCAGAGAACCTTCGGTGCCAGAATGCAGTCGATGGTAGACTTCTTAGGCGGAAAGCCAGACTGCTCTGGTTGCTGGTAGGTTTTCAAGTGATCACAAATCCTATTAAGGATGACCCTAGCAAGGACCTTACCTGTCTCCAAAAGTATTGTTATCCCCCTGTAGTTGTCACAATCCAGGAAATCACCCTTCTCTTTCCAGACAGGGTAAATAAGTCCCATTTTCCAGTCATTTGGGATGACACCAGTCTCCCAAATAGAAGCAAAGATTGCTTGCAATGCCAGGAGGACAGTCTTACCACCAGCCTGGAGAAGTTCACTCCAGATACCAAAGATCACTGCAGCCTCCCCTAACCTCAGCTGGTTCACCACCTGTGCAGCCTCAGTGAGACTAGGTGTTCACAGCTAATCTGAGGATTAGCCTCAAGAAACATGGACCCACAGATTACACACCCAGCTTGCGGGGCATATGCACTAAGAACATTCATCATCACACCTCCAATTTCCAGCTTCATAATCATTGCTCTGTCTGACACAAGTAGGGTGTGGTAGCGCAGATGAGCGGTGACAGCAGAGTAGCAGAAAGCATAGCAGGAGGAGGTAGCAGGATTTGGAGTTTCCAACATACAGCCACAAACAAGTAACGTTGGGTATTACAGGCATAATCACCCCAGAGCCACAAGCCAGGTGGGTGTGAACATCAGATCAGTTCTTAGTCATAAAGCACAATAAAATGAATCGAGAGCAGACCAGCATAACAACTATGATCAAGGAGACACACATCCCAGGCTCCTAGATTGCCAAGTTACAAAGAAATGTTCGTAGGTCTCATCCCGTGATCCACAGATTCAGTTGTTCCCAGTCAAGGTAAAGACCATAAAGTCCGTAAAAATTAAACCAAATCCATTCAATTCGAGTCAGCTGCATCCACAAACTATATGTACAATAAAGAAAATAAAACAAGCATAAAAAGTGCAGGACTAAGGCGAATTTTGCAAAAAGTGTTGTTAACAGGGGAGAGCTGCAACAGCATGCGTGTCCCAGCGTCCCCTCCTCTGTGTTCCATGTTCCTTCTCAGAGTAAAAGATGAGATTATATTTGAAAACAACCGTATTTGTATTTCCCCAGATTTCTACCCTGCAACAGCGGTTAAATGTGCTGCACTCTACACCATTAACCAGTGCCTATGTATAGTTGAAATTCAATACAGTCTCTCGTACCCTGCCAAACTGAAAGATTTTACTTGAAACTTGCATTGTGTACTGTTTGTAGTGGGACATTTTTTACCGTAACTATGTATTATATTTCATTTTACTTAATATTTTGTTTCCTTTTCAGCCATCCCTTTCCTTTTTTTCTTAAGTTGTAATTATTATGTTGATATTTCTTTCATTAATTATATTCACATTTTGGCTACTTATGGCTTATATTGGTTACCAAAAAGTAAACAGCTATTCACAGTTTGTTTAAGCTTTAGTTCTAATACTGAAAATGCTTCCATTAATTATAAGCACACTTTGGCAACCAGAAAGTAACCAGCTACTGACTTTTTGTTAAACTTTAATTATGTAACCAGCTTTTTGCAGTGAGCTTACAGTGTATTTACAGTTTTTTTTAACATTATACCCTTGGTTTATTATATTTGGACTGTTTAAGATCCTATCCTTAATTTATTGTGTTTGGACTGTATTTTCGCAAGATATCTCAATGTAGCTGTGTTTTTCCAAAATTATCAAAGTTCAGCAGCTCTAACATCATGACTTAATGATTTCACAAACAAAATATCTTTATTTTTAAAAGTTTTAGTTAAAACTCAAAGTAAAACAGTTCACATAAAAAATAAAATTAAAATAGCAAAAAAAAAAAAAGAAAAATTCTTGTTAAGAAAAGTTCTGTCCAAAGCTTAAATCTTATTGCATCTCAGATTGTTACTAATTACTTAACGTTTCTGAACCATTTCTAAATGACAACATTTCTGAACCATTTCTAGACTAAAACTGTATGCCTATCCCATCTCTGAGCTGAAAATCTGTCTTTCAATTACCTGAGTACTGGGACCTGTTCTAAACAAAACTGACACAATCATCACACTGTACCTCAGTTATAGCAAGAAAGTTCTATCTCTTACTAACTTATAGGGAGGGGGAGGAAAATATTGCCATTAATTATGACATGAAAGAAATGATTTTCTATTCTAATTAAGCAAACATTAATAAGAGTTTAACTCAAAACTTTACCTTTCTAAGATTGGCTCTTACACTTAGTTTTAACCTTCTCTACACCATGTGCTCTGTCTATTGGCATGTCAGAGGACTGGGACTTCGCAAAGTGTGGTTTGCCTCACCCACAGAATCAGGGATTGGTGGAAAAAGAGCAACGCTATTTCTTTTTTTATCCTTTATACCCCAATAACCATTAGTTGCAGTTGCAAAGAGAGAGGTTTGGCCAAATTTCTCACTCTAGCCATACAAAGAAAACCAGGGTTGTGGGAATTCTAATACACTGCAATATGTTTCAGAAGGGCGATATGTTAATGAATTGGGATGTATTTGCATCTAACCCTAATGTGAACACTCACAAAATTATAATGGGCAGAGACTTTAATTGTATTTTAAATTCAGACAAATTCAGATACATCTAATAATGTAAAAATAATTACACAGTTTGTAATGGATCATATTTTATCAGACCCATGGAGGTTTTTAAATCCTAACCTAAGATCATACTCCTTTTTCTCACCCATACATCTTTGTTACTCAAGATTTGATTATTTCCTCATAGACAATCATTTTTTGCGCACTGTCAAATCTAGTAAGATCGATGCTATTGTTATCTTTGATCATGCCCCTCTGATCTTGGAGCTTAAATGACTGCATCCTACACACTCACATTGTAGCTGACATCTGCTTTTGAGAACTGTACAGAATTCATCCATCCATCCATCCATTTTCTAACCCGCTGAATCCGAATAGGGTCACGGGGGTCTGCCGGAGCCAATCCCAGCCAACACAGGGCACAAGGCAGGAACCAATCCTGGAACCTACCGCAGGACACACACACAAACACACCCACACACACACACACACCAATCACACACTAGGGCCAATTCAGAATCGCCAATCCACCTAACCTGCATGTCTTTGGATTGTGGGAGGAAACCGGAGTGCCCGGAGGAAACCCACACAGACACGGGGAGAACATGCAAACTCCACGCAGGGAGGACCCAGGAAGCGAACCCGGGTCTCCTAACTGCGAGGCAGCAGCGCTACCACTGCGCCACCGTGCCGCCCCTTACAGAATTCATATCCAAGCAAATTGATTATTTTCTTGAGACAATTGCATCATTAGAGGTCTCAGCTGGAATATTCTTGGAAACTCTGAAGGCATTTTTAAGAAGACAGATTATTTCATATCTTTCTCACAAAAATAATTCTTTACATTTATATAGCTCTTTTCTCACTACTCAAAGCACTCAGCAATTGCAGGTTAAGGGTTTTGCTCAAGGGCCCAACAGAGCAGAGTCCCTTTCGGCATTTATGGGATTCAAACCGGCAACCTTCTGATTGCTAGTGCAGCTCCCTAGCTTCAGAGCCACCACTCCTTCACAAATACACCAGGTCTCCAAATGAGGAACTTTATACGAAAAGACAGGTTTTGCAATCACAATTTAACCTCTTAACTACTAAAGAAATGAGAACAACTTTTCTTTAAATCACAACATCAATGAACACAGAGAGAAGGCCAATAAAATCTTAGTACAACAAGTCTCCAAGCACAAAGTCTGTAATGTAATAACAGCAATTAACAAAACAGACTGAGATAAAATTATTGACCATAAAAATGTAACTGACACATTTAGAGATTACTATAAGTTCTTATATTCTACTCAGTTTAAAGATAATAACACACAATGTAATGAATTTCTTGATTCATTACAGATACCACAGCTAGATACTCTTAGGCTGGGTTTATACTTCATGCAATGCGATGCGTGCTCTAGCAGACACTAATGCTACTCAAGCATTATACTGTTTATACTTCAGCACATACTTTATGTAAATCTGGAAGATTCCACAAGGTGACAGTATGATATATCATCACGGTGAGAAAATATTTAGCTTTGCTGTGTTGTGAATTGCCTGAAACATCCATTAAATTTCAAGGACACCTTGCTACAATATCTCAAAAAGGATATTAAATGATTATATACATCATGGAATGTGCCCATCACACATTCCTGGACGGGCCATCAGCTCATCACAAGGTGAACGCAAGCACCGACCAGGAAAACATGCAAATTTCAGGCAGGGAACACCAGAGACATGATTCCCTACTGTTAGGCAGCAGCGCTACTGCTCTGTCACCGTGCCTCCCCCACATGTGTAATTATTAACAGTATTCATTTTTTAAATGAAGTTAATGATTTATCTGTAAAATGTAACATACATACTTTAATGCATTTCATCATGAAAGTGATATCAAGTATACAGTATATCTTAGGATTCTAAATGTGCAGAGAGCTGGAATATCGTACATTTAATGTGTTCTGTTTGATGATTTACTGCTGCTGTCAGTTAAGGGGGAAGCACCAGAAGCACATAGCGATTAATAACTGGGTTGGTTTTACGATAACGTTTATGACGGTCTGCGTTAATGATAAAATAAACTAAAAATGGAGTGGAGATTAAAGCTGAAATTTCCACTTAAAGGACACAGTGAAAAGTGTGTTTTGTGATGATTTTTTTTCTCAGTGGCTCATATACACTGTCATACATTCTGATGCTCTTGTGAAGGTGCAAGAAAATGGTATGGGAGACTTTTAAAATGTATCGTGTCATTACGTTGGGGAATATGCAACGCTTGAATATAAAAGCACCACAAATATGTCAGCTTTGTGCCTCACCACATCGAACCATTTATCATATATCAAAGCACACATATTGATCCTGTACAATCTGCATAGTGGCTTTCTGTGATATGTAGATAATAAACAGAGACTCTGACGTCACATTCCAACTTGATCACATTGTGCCCCTTGACTTTTTGCTGGTACTGCAACTCGTGCAAGCATCACATTAATTTCTGAGGATGTTCTCAGAGGACACGTCAAATGAATGCTGGGAATACGTGGCAGCCATGATGCGTGCGCGTACGTGTTCTGAGCGTGAAGTACAAACTAGCCCTTCGTGCTGTGGAACTGGATAAACCACTGACATATTCAGAATTACTAATTCCTATAAACTCACTTCAAACTGGGAAATTTAATAAAAAAAAAAATTAAAATTAGTTAGTTCCACTATTATTAGCAACATGTATGGAAGCTAATGACAAAATTCTACCTCAAACTTTCACAAAGCATTATTTACCATCTTTCCTAAGAAAGGTAAGGACTTTCTGCAACATGTATTTACAGGCCAATCTCTCTTCTGAATAATGACATTTACATACTCTCCAAAGTTCTTGCCAGAAGGACTGAGAAAGTGCTTCCTTCTGTAAAATCATAAGATCAAAATAGATTTATTAAAGGTGCTCACTTTGCTTTTAACTTTTGACGTTTGTTTAACAT
>NC_053170.1:73323812-73408098 GCF_016835505.1 Polypterus senegalus | reverse complement strand
ATATTATATATTGATGGGGTTGTATAAAATAATTTAAACACTGCTTAATACTAAAATGAATATCACTCTTCCTACTTCAGCTGTTCAGTTCACCTCCCTGGCTCTGGTAGGCTCCTCCTGACAGCGACTTGGGATCCACAGCGCCCAGGGCGCCTACGCTGGGGAATATACTCACCCAAGCCCTTACGCAGAGAGTCATGCTCCTTTCGGTCAATCCCGCTCCATGATCACTCAGCGGGAGTGACCACTACTACTATTCCCCGGGAGTCAGCCCAACACCCAGGCTCCCTGTTCAACTGCAACGCTCTCCTGCACGGTCTCTCTCTCTCTCTCTCTCTCTCTATCTCTCTCTCTCTCTCTCTCTCTTAACCTCCCGTCCATTGTTTCTTTTTCCTACCCTTCTAGCCGACTTGCGCTTCTATTTATCAAGATAAGCAGCCCCAGGAACAATCACTAATGCGGATGGTCTCTCACCTGTGCACTTAGGTGAGAAAAGCCCGCATTGCGAATCACCTTGAGAACTGCTTCAGCCACACAAGCCGCGAGCGCAGTGATTATTTATTTTAAAACTGGCCTTTGACAGGAGCTGTGGACCCGCTATACCACACACGTGAAAATTCACACAGTTATAGCACGGGTTGTTCACTGAATGCTAGCAACTGGCGCGCTGATGCTTGTGGGCAGTCATGGCTTTTTCTCGAGAGAGGTAAACAAGGGTAGCATGCGAGTTGTATTCCAAACAAAGGTCGTATACCAAGCAAAATTTTTCGAGTCCAAACAGGACATATACCAAGTTGGACTTATTCCAAAGCGGATGTATACCGAGGTACCACTGTACTAATAATCCATTTGCCCTTCATTCTCTCAGAATATGGAACCAATACAGGAAGCGCTTTAAGACAGATAAACATTTATCGTTGCACCTCTACATGACAACCTCTTTTACCCACCCTCTCAAACTTATACACTATTTAATGTCTTGAAAATTCTGGGAAAAAATACTAAGAGATTTGTACATAGATAATGTCTTTGCATCCAATGAGCAGTTACGCTTAAAATTCAACCTCTCATCAACACAATTCTGCCACTACTTTCAAGCTAGAAACTTAGCTAAACAGAACATACCCAATTTTCCTCATTCCCCCCATTGTTCTATTCTGGAAGAAATACTGGTCAGCACTGAACACTCAGATAGCAACAATTTATAAACATATTTTAAGGTCCCTTCCTTTCAAATACCCCAGATTACATTAAGGAAAGAATCTGTCACTGAATATTTCAGAAAAGGAGTGGAAGGCAGCCATGCACAGAATACTCTTCCTCCATACGTGAAAATCATTCAATAAATCAACTTAAATTCTTTTATCAAGTGCATTTATCTCATTTAAAATTGTCCAAAATGTTTCCAGGGCAAGATTTAACCTGTAAGCGTTGCAATCTAGCTCTTTTTTAAAAATATGGCAGAATATAATCAAGAACATTTTAGACTAACTGTCCAATTCTTTTCTCGTTCCTTTTACAGAGTAGCTTTGGCTGCTGGCTTGCTTCTGTTTTTCTCTTGGGTAGGGGTTGCATTTTGCTTTGTATGCTTTGTTAAGTTTGACTTGACTGTATGGAATGGTACCTGTTTGTAATTAAAATCAATAAAAAAAATCCAAAATTGCAACTGAAAAGAAAAAGAAAATCTAAAAAGTGTCTTAAAAGAGAACAGAATTTATAGTTGTGACAAATGTAGTATAGCAAATAGACCAAGTTGCAAGCAGAATCCTCTTTTTTACGAGGACTCATGATCTGTTTTAAATGATGTCAGGATCAGTCATTTTAGCTCTTTTCTGCTCCTTTAGGAAAACTGATGATGTTGAATTGGTCTTCAATAATCATTTTCAATTAAGCAGAAAACAAAAAGCTGTATCTGATTTTGGCTTTGTGTAAGCACTATTTGATGCTGTGGAATATAGCTTGTGTATCAGCTACTGAAGTGAAGAAATATGGGAAAAATACAAATCTCCTTTTTCTGTCTAGTAATTGCCATCAAATTTTGTTGTGTTTCACTGGATGAAATGGTTGCATCAGTCCAATTTTGAGACGCAGAGAGGAAGACTTTGAGGTTTTTTATGTGTATGCATCAAACAACAATTCTAAGCATTCCCCATCTACTAACTCTGTAGACCTACTGGAAGACATCAACACTCACATAGAGAATTAGGTTTCCTGAAAGGTTGTGTTTTGAGAGAATGGTGTCCATGATCTGTATCCAGACAGTGAATTATTATTTAATTTCTCTTTTCAGTAATGATTTTTACATAACAAACACTGAGAGGTTGCTCATAAGTGTACCTGGTACCAAAGTATCTTGGGTCTAAGGTCAGTGATTATCTCAGTAGGTCTATCAACTGATCTGAGGCAATATTTTCTGGACATTTAGGTCAAGAAAAGTCATGAGCTATTAAATGATCATCACTCAATGGTGAGCTGACTGAAATTGGAGGAGAACAAACAGCAACATTATTAAGATTTATCGCTGTAATGCTAATGACTGAGAACTGTGCATGGTAGACAACAGATTAATGAAGATATTAATAATTCAATGTGCATGTTGGGAAGTTAAAGCCCTAAACAAGTCAATATGATAGCGACCACTGCCACACTTTTCCCTGCAAAACACTTTGACTATAAGTGTGGTCTGTTCAATGAGTAATGCCAAGAGGTAACAATGAAAATGGATGGCTCTAACAGAAGATGAAAAAGCCACTGCGAGGGAAAGGGATCAGGTGCGTATTATTGTTTTATACCAAATGGACAACCTATGTAAATAAAAACATAAGGTCTACATTGATTATTTAGATTTTAACAGGTGGCACAGCTAGTGAAATATAATGCAAATATTCCAAAAATATGTGGACATACATTTCAGTGCAATATTAAATGTATGTAGTTCAAATATATATTTTTAATATTATACCTGAAATATAATTAAACATATTTATCACTTAATATATTGTAACAAGTACTTGTAAATATATTAAGACATGCAAAATATTGTATGCTTAGCCCTATATTTAAGACAGACCATTCATTTATTACATTTTTCTTCATAATGTGCTTGCTCCCTGTAACTCAGGCTGCAACTTATTCCACACTTAAACAATTGTGTACATTTGACTTTCAGGAACCACCTTATATGTTCCTCACTATAAGTTCTCAAATTACGCAGTAAATTTGAGCAATTATTACTGTAAAAGGATGCAGGGTGGGTGTCAGTGGATTTTACTACATCCCATATACGATACACAAAATTGTTTAAGTGGTTATTTGCAGAAAATTTGATAAAAGTATATGTCTTCTAGATTAGTTTCTAGAGAAAGAAAAATAAACTATTAGGCTAACAATTTTAAATAAAAATAGGTCTGAAGTATTACAGCATTGGTTCTTAAGAAAAGTTATATGAGTGAAAAATTAAAATGATAACTCAACATACCAAAAACAAGAATGTGAAAGAACTAAAATCTCTTTAGTTACAATTTATTTGAAATTGCCTACTTTTAGTTACGATTTACAAAGTACTGTACTGATGACAGAACATTGCAGGTTTTAGCCTTAAAGAGGGAAACTGTCAAAACCTGGATAATAACAAGGGAAAAAAACATAGAATTTTTATAAATAAAAAATATTTATTTATACAAAAATGCTTTGTAGAGCAATAAATAAGTTCCAAGGAACATAAATCAGAAGGCAATGCTTTCAAAATAGGCAATCCCAAAAGCAAACTAAGTCCACGAGGTAAAGTCACAATAACAGAGTACAGATTCAAAAACAATATGCAGTAAATCACAAATCAAAAAAACACAGAAAATCAAAGAAGAAAACACACCACCTCCCAAGTGTATTTGAATAAACTGCAAGGGACTGTGGGTTGTGCCCACCTTTATAGGGCTGGCGGCAGGCCTTTGTGAAGATGGGCAGTTGGCCCCATCTCTTGGGGAACAACCCACAAAACAGAAGTAAAATAACCTAAGCAAAGGAATAAAGCAAATAATTAACACAAGTAACAGTAACAGAAATAAAAGACTCAAAAATAAACAAAAAGACATTAGAGCAATCTAGAGGCAAATAGGCCATACAGCTCAACAAAGCTCGCCAGTCCCACTTAATATTTTTAAAACATCAAATCTAGTTTTGAATCTCCTTTATGTCCTACTGTCTACCACACTACTTGGCAGCTTATTCCACATGCCTATGGTTCTCTGTGTAAAGAAAACACTTCCTAATGTTTGTGTAAAATTTACCCTTAATAAGTTTCCAACTGTGTACCCATGTTCTTGATGAACTCATTTTAAAATAACATTCTTGACTGTACTAATTCTCTTCATAATTTTAGTAATAATACAAGAATTTCAACCCAAGCCATGGTAAAAGCACTGTCTGCAATATCATATAAATTAACATTTTTGTTTAGGAAGGTGTTCACCTTCTCCCACCTTTGCACCCATCCCATCAGTCCTTAGTACCTGTGTGGGGAACTAATCTTGAACTGTACACACAGTGTACAGTTAGCAGTCACATTTACTGAAACAAGCACAGTATATGAACATCCAATTACACTTCAGGATTATTATGCTGTACAGCACAAAAAGAAACACTTTCTTTTAAGTAGGAAGGCAGTTACCTGAATCTTTTACAAAATGTATTGTACTTGTAGCATCTATTTTCTAAACTACTTCATCCATTTCAGGACTGAGAAATCTTGCCCAACTCATATGGCATCATCTTCTTCTTTCAAATTAATGGCAGACTAATGAAGTCTCTGTTGATACATTGCTGCCATCTGCTGGACGGTTGTTCTGTAATTTTCTTTAATTGCTGATGGACAGTTTAAATCCCTATCAGAGTGCTCACAATTCAGCCTCAGATAAAAATATAAATGTAAAAATATAAAAAGATTTGTAGTTATAGTAAAAAAAAAATCCTGTTCTAATGGATGTTGGTGACAGGATTGGCACTCCAGCCACCATAAAATACCTTAAAATGTTCCAGTGCGATGCTGAGGTGTCACTTGCTGCACTCGGGCCTCAATCCAGGTGGTTTGGCATGTGGCGGGTGCAGCAACGAGCTGTCAGCACATATTCCCAAACCTCCTGTAATGATATTTGAGGTGTGCTACATTATTTGTATGAAAATGTGATATATAAATAAATGTTGTTGTTGTTGCTGACAAACATTATACTATGGAAATGTGCATTGCTAGTAAATGCTCCCTCCAACTTCAGTACTTTAGTTTCAAGATCTTTAATAAACAAGCATCAAATTCCAGTTTGACATCTGTCAGTTTTTTATTGGGTAACACATTAATAAAAAAAAACAAATACTAACACATCACCTGGAAATGTGATTTGGTTTAAACTTTGCTGGGAGTAAAACGTTATTTCAGCTACACAGTACAAACCAAACATACATATGAAGTGATGGAGAGAGACGGAGTTGCAATGCAGCTCTTGATGTACGACTGTTATATGCACATTAGAGCTGTATGCCTGATTTTTCAAATCCCATTTCCAAAGGTACACTGACTGCTTCCATCATCTGTACAATACATTAAAATCTGTAAACATGAGGTAATCCATTGCAAAATTAAGATTCTTTAAGTAGACCTGTGCTTTTGGTATGTTTTCTCTAACTGAAAGCTCATTTGGTTTCAGACACCATGTCCTGCTTTTGTTTACATAGGATTGATACAGAAATTGCATCCTATACAGTATGATATGATGGACATGCATGCATCAAATCAAATATTTCAGAGTTGCTGGGAATTAAATAAAAAAACAAAATGTGCCTGATATACTATAGTGTCCATTGTATTTAGAATGAAGCATCACTCATATTACACCTACCATATGTCACAGCCATGGCAACCAAATATACAACAAGCTTCCTAATGTTTTTAGCAGCTAGAAAATCATATGGATGAATGTTATCACACACAAGTTCAAAATAATCTTCTCTGACTTAATGCTAGCAGGGAGCACATCTTAGTTCTCTTAGAAGTACACTTTTGTTTGGCTGGTTAGCAATAAACACAGCTCAGGTGGCTTAGCATTATTCTCTAAAGCCATGAAAGCCTTTTCAAAATGACTGCCTTTTTAACTGTATTATATTTGCTTGTTTTGATTGCCCTCTTCATAACTGCCTGTTTCATTTTCACAACGTACATTGAGTATGTGGTGTTCACAAATAAAATCGTAAAATCACTGACATTACGATTATATTTTAATGCATAAACAAGACTATTGTACAATATAATACTTTTTGTTCATTTTCAAATGAATAATACTTTACTGCCTGATCAATAAAACTTCAACCTATAATTCCTATGTACTGAATGCCAATTCTGACCCATATGGGAGCCAAAACGTTCCATACTGACAAAACAGCTTTAAGATTGAGCCCAGTGGAATTGTGATCTGGATGCAAACCTTTAATACACACCTTAACTTGCTACCAACCTCAATTGTTATATACTGTTTAACATGAGACTGTTTGTTCTCATTTGTTATACATTAATAATGATCACAAAATTAGAACAATACTGCCTCCCATAAAAGCTACACTTTGAAAAATGGCATATACAAAATCTGGAGATGCAGTCTTTTTAAGTTTTCTGAAGGAGGAATTGTTTAACAATTCCAGAGTCCTGCATATGCAGTACACATAATATATAAGTGTCTTGTGAATTGTGATTTTACAACAGAAACAATTAATTCATTTACTGGAAAGGAATTATTTTTCATTAAGACTATCTGAATAAAATGAAAATGTGGTAAAACAAATTACAATCACTATACCAAAATGGACGGAAAACACACAACCTTGTAAATGAGAAGGTAATTGTAGTGTGCAATTTAAAGCACCACATTAAGTGCGACACCTTAATGAGAGGCCAATGGTGGATTGAAGATCCATTTAATTTCCTTCTTCATCATAGCGTTGCTGATTTTTTCTTGGTCAAAATTTTTAATTGCTTCATGTAGCTGTATTTCAGCTCCAGCAAAGTTTGTTCCATTATCGAAGCGCATGATTTTAACTTGTACTCTTCCGCAAATGAATCGGTGTATGGCATTGATGCAAGGTTTAGTGTCTAAACTGTGTGCAATCTCTATGTGCACATCTCTTATTGCTAGACAAGTGAAAATTGCTCTGTATCTCTTGACCAGACTTCGTCCTCTTTTGACTTGAAAGGGTCTAAAATAATCAACTTGCAACACTGGAGAAAGATGATTGGTCAGGTACTAAATGATTTTTCGGCAAATCTGCTATTTTTTGTTCTCATGCTTTCACATTGCATCTTCTGCATGTTGTGCCCTTTGAAATGATTTTTCTGATAGTTGAAATTGCTGTAACTTTGCGTGCATATAATTGTGCCCACAATGTCTAATTTCTTCATGAATATGCTGCAATATAAGAAAGGGAATATGTGAATTCTTGTGAAGGATTGCAGGATGTTCAGCTTCATCTGGCATTGCAGGTTTGTTGAGTCTTCCTCCATCTCTCAGTATTTCATCTTGTATGACTGGGTGAAGTTTGAAGATTTGACAGTTCTTTTTTTACACAAGCATTTTTCTTTAAATCTTTTAATTCTTCTGGAAATTCTTGCAGTTGAGGCGGATAAGCTTGGTTTCAGCTTTAGCCAAGTCTTCTGGGGAAATCTGGCTTGGTTTTAAAGTTAGTTTGTACTTTTTCATGTGGTCTTTGATGAGTTTTTTTTTGTTGTTCTGGTTTACTTCCAGATTGATTTGCTTCTCATTGAAACATTTTTCTCTCTTTTTTTAAGTGCAGCAGTATGCCTTTAAACTTGAAGAGCCAAGCCACTGCTTTTTTCAGGCATAGCCATTCAAAAAAAGTATGTGATTAGCTTATAGATGGGCTCGGTAACCTCCTCTATTTTTGTCATATTAACTGTGCAGATTTTAATTTCTGGATCATTTTCAGAAAGTGAATAGCTCAGTTGGTCTGGTCTTTTCGGGCACTCACAAACTTGGACCCTGTGATCATGTGCTGCTTCTGATGAAGCTTTCTGTGCTTAGCCCACTAAATGCTTGATGTGTTGGATTTTGGGTAGATGCAAGATACTTCCACTGTGAAGGTTGTGAATGATCTGTAATCACTGAGATGCTGTTGGGAACAAAGGTCTTGAATTGAGTGTTTTCATTTGAGATGTATTTTAGCACTGAGGCACTGTCAGTCCAAAATATGGACTCTTGTAGAGGTATTTGGAGTTTACCTTTTAGCATTTTGTTCATTTTGATGACCATAGCAGCTGCTGTCAGCTCCAATCTTGGAATTGTGATCAGCTTCAATGGTGCAACTCTCGACTTGACCATCAAGACTGAGCAATGTTTTTTGCCATCTTCATTAGTCAAGAGAATATATGTGACAGTGCCATATCCATCTTCCCTGGTGTCTGCAAAATGGTGCATTTGTGCTGAATTTATGGTTCCAAATTGTGTGGGTTTGATGAATCTGTCGACATTGTTGTCTGCTAGTAGTGTGTTATTCATCCAGTTTTTCCATTTCTGAATGTGTTTGACTACGAATTCTTCATCCCACCCACATTTATCTTTGCATACAGTAAGTGTCTTACAATAAGCTTTGCTGTTATAGAGGGTGCTCGAAATCCAAGGGGGTCATAAACTGAACTTACAACAGACAGAATACTGCGCCATGTTGCAGGTTGTTTTGTAACTTTACCTGAAATTTGAAACAGTCTGTTCCTGTGCACCACTGGACGCCCAGCATATGTTCTGTTGGAAGCAGATTGTGGCTCAAGTCTAAATCTTTTTCTTCAACAGCTCTGTCTTCTTCAGTAATAGAAAATAAAACTGCTCTGCTGTTACTCACCCACTTGGTCAAGTGGAATTCCCTTCTGAATTATATAGATTCTTTGTCAGCTTTATTGCTTTTCTTCGGTTGCAACTGACTTTAAGCAATCATCCACACAGAAGTTATTGAGTACAATGCTAATGGCTTCCTCAGGAAATTTTTCTCTGGCATGTTCTGCTGTTTTACACATAGCATAAGAAGCACAACTGGGTGAATAAGTGGCACCAAAAAGATGTACTGTCATTTTAAAATTCATCCAAGTCTTTTACCTAGGTTATCTTCAGGCCACCATAAAAAGTATAACAGATCAATGTCTTTTACTGAAACTTTAATGGCAGACATTAAATCAATGTTCTACCAAGTTTATGCTACTGGCTCCTCTCTGAATCTTGCAAGGATGCCAATAAATGTGTTAGCTAAGTCAGGACCTTTTAACAATTGTTCATTAAGTGAAGTACCCTGGTAGGTGGCTGTGCAATCAAAGACCACTCTAATCTTATTTTTCTTTGGATGATACACACCGTGATGTTCAATGTACCACTTTCCCTTCATTGCAATTCAGGCTTTCTTTGTGTACCTTGACAGAGTAATCCTTCTCAATAATGTCTCTCATGAAAGCTTTATAGTCTTCAAGGAAACCTGAATTTTTGCTCAGTTTTCTCATGAGACCAATAGCATGCTGTTCAGCAATACAGTGAATGTTTGCCATTTAAGTGTTTCATCTTTCAAAGGAAGATTTAAGCAATAGTGTCCACATACCAGTCTCACAGATTCTGAGGCTATGTGCATGAACTTGATGTCCTTCTGCAACATTTCTTCCTTCTCTTCAAGGCTGCTCTCAGGAAAGTGTGTGTATTACTGATGATGCAACATTTCTTCTATTTCTGTTATTGACACACAATTGATTGAATGTTAAGGCAACTTATTATTGTGCTTTGCAAATTCTTCTGTTTCTCTATATGACCCACCGATCATCCAACCAAGTGTATTCTTCACAGCATGAGGTCCACCTGGTTTACCACGTATGATTTTCCACGGCTTGAAGGCTTTGGAGATGTTGATACATATTAAAAGAACTTCAGACTCTATGAATGGTAGACATACCTCCTCAAGTTATGTCCACTTCTCGATATCTTCTTGTTGAGGAATATTTTCTCTTCCCTCTGGAATAAAGACCTGCGTATAGACCTTTGGCAAATCAATATATTCATTATCATTGTGGCCACAGACTGGTAAATCTGATAAGATAGAACATTTAATTGGACCTTTTGAATCATCATTATAATTATTTACAGTTTTCAGGAATACGTGATCTTCTTCCATGAAGGTTTATCCATCTCTGAAGATTTTCAGTACAAACTGTTAGTGTTCCACCAGAGTCTATAAGGGCACATGTTTCTACATACATTCCGCTCTTCTTAGATTTTACCTTAATGGGGACCACATGCAGTGCACATTCTTCACCGACCCCAGTAAAGGTACAAGTCCCCTTTTCGATTTCCCCTTCAGGTAGTGTTGCCTCACTGGAAGAAGTTTTAGTGGATGTTGCTCAATCCTCTTTTTTGATGTGTGAGATGTCTGGGTGCTGCAAAGAACATATCTGACATTTCATTCTTTCTTTATAATTCTTATCAAGGCGCCCCTGTTTGAGACAATGAAAACATAAACCTTTATATTTTAGAAAGTCAATTCTGTCCTTATGTGCTAGTTCTTTGATTTTACTATATTCAGCAAGCGTATGGCAGCCACTGCAAAATATACAAGGCTTTTAAATGCATAGACAGCAGTTGCAGTCTTTTTGAAAAAGGTTTCTTGAATCACCTTTTCAGGAGTGTCGGAAATGCTTGTAGTGGAAATACTTCCTGATCTCTGGCCACTCTTCAGAGGAGACGTACCCTTTTCAGTCTTTTCTTTTTTCTCTGTGCTAACTTGTGCAGCATCTCCATAAAAGGGGTCCATCAACATCTTTACCTGTCGATGTAGAAAGGTAAATAGGTGATCAATACCTGCCCTTCTGTCTTCCCTTTCTTTAAGTTTGTAAGCCCAGTTTTGCATTTATCTCGTAAAAAATATGGGAGCTTCAAGAGGATTATCTAGGAAGGTTGCATAGTCTCTCAGGGCCAACCCATCATTCTTCATCATTTGCTTTATCCATGTATCCATCATCTTTGAATATTTAGTCACTATAGTAAATTTCAAGTTGCTTTCTGGCCTTTGCATAGCCTTGACTTGGGGGCAGTCTGCACAGCCCTTAACAATTTCCTGGACAGGACCTCTGGTATATTGGATTGGGTAATCTAATTTACCTTGAGGGCCCTCTAACATATCTCCTACAGCTTGATCAAAGACCCTGATGAAATCTGCATAAGCCAATGGGTTGCCTGAAAAGAGACCTGTCTTTATGGTATTCTGCCATGTGGTGCAACATATTAATTTTGCTTGTCTCTTTGTTGGGTTAACATTTTAGCAATTTCAATGACTGCCTTCTGACTTTCAGCGACTGCCTTCTGACTTTTGGCTTGATTCTGTATGAGGATGTCTGCCAAATCTTGTCTGTAACTCTGCAAGTGGGCACCTGCGTTAGTGGTAGGTTGTTCCAATCGTTCCTGCTTTTCTACTTTAGACTCAAACTCTCAAAGCCGTTGTAGAATTCTATTGAGTGCTGATCATTCAATTAAAACTGTCGAAGAGAGTGATGCTGCCGCAGTGCTTAGCTGGGATGACAAGCTGCATTTACTGTTGGGAACGTGCTTCAGCGGAGAGGTTTGTGCAACTCTGGATTCTGTGCGATCCCTACCTTGTAGCTGTAACTATTTGAATTGATTAACAAGGTGTTCGTCAGGTGGACTTGCTAAAAAACTCTTCATATCAGTAAGCCATGCTGCTGTAGTACAATTAAATTTGTTAGAAATCTTAAGAGTTTTCTGCGAGGGATGTTTTCTGTTAATAATTAATTGCGTTTTCTTTACTTAGCATAGAAATTTTTCTTCTGTACAGCTCCTCAGCCTGACTAAGTGTCTAACAAAAGATTTCAATCAGCTGTACTATGTTGGTGAAATTTAATGTATGTCTTTAAGGCTTTTGATTTCAGCCATAAGATTGGAAAGTCGATCTTGCCTTTTTGTTATATGATCTTTAAGGTCCTTAAGCACATTCCCTGGAATTGAGTTCGTACTCCGATCACTCCCTGTAACTTCACTTGAGCTGTGCTTGGACACTGACATCTTCACAACAGTGCGAGACAGCACATACTCAGGTAAGCCTCTTCTCAGCAACAGCTACATTACAGTTGAGAAGCTCCAACAATATGGACGAGTCAGGCTTTCTTAACTCAGGCAAAAGGACAAGCGATCATCCATGATGCCTTTACATTCTATCACAGTCTCTTAAATCTCAAATTCAGGCACGGCGACCTTGCTTTCATTTACAATCAGGCAGAGACAGAAGATAAGAACACAATACCTCACAGTAATTCATTTCTTTTTCTTTTTTTGAAGAGTTCTGGAGCACACAAGTTCAATGCCTTCAGATGGCAGTGTCATTTTTTTTAAACATTTTATTGATTTTACTAAAATCAAATAATATTCCATACAAACAAATCAATTTTATCAAACCTAGGTTCAGAACAAATCAGATGGAAGTTTTCTGACAAAAAATTGAAGCTTTATTTACCCAAAATTATCAAAGTTCTGCAGTTTTAGTTTGCATTACAGACAAAATATATTTGGTAAAAATTTGGTAAAAATTCAAAGTAAAACAGATCATGCAAAAATACAGAAAAAAAGGATGTATAAAAGAAAAGAAAAAAGTTCTTGTTTACAAAAAGTTCTGTTTAAAGCTTATATATCTTGTTTCATTTTTTAAGTTGGGTTATACAGTTGAACCATTTCTAAACGGTCAAAAAGCTGTA
Source organism: Polypterus senegalus (assembly GCF_016835505.1). Lineage (NCBI taxonomy): Eukaryota > Metazoa > Chordata > Cladistia > Polypteriformes > Polypteridae > Polypterus > Polypterus senegalus. The sequence continues at coordinate 73,395,314 of NC_053170.1, read as the reverse complement.
CGTCTAACCCATTTACAAACTGCAAATGGGTTTCTCAGTCCATGCTAGCAATGAGACAATTCCAAACTGACTCAATTAACACACTGTATTTACAGATATAGCTAAGAAAATTCTATCTCAAGTCAACTTACAGTGGGTAAAATGTTATACCATAATCTACAGTTATTAAAGAAAATTATATTCTGTTCAAATTAAGTAAACACTAATATGAGATTAACTTAAAATATTAACTTTCTAAGATTGGCTCTTACAAAGTGTATCAAAAATACTACTGTATGTAACTAAGTGGTTTTCTGTATACAATATCTGTAGGTTTTATTTTAACCAAATATTAATATTATTGACATGCAGTGTATTGTAGAGGTTAAGGCTTTGGTCTTCAAAATTTAAACCATTAGGCTTTTGGTTCAAATCCTCCGAATAACACAGTGTGACCATGAGCAAGTCACTTCAACTGCCTGTGCTCCAAATAAAAGAAATGTAGTCAAATGCATCTCAAAGTTTTAAATCACTTTGGATAAAGGCATTAGTCAAATAATAATTTTTTAGGTCACTAGAGCTGCTTACTCTTCGACATGCTACATATAGTCATACGTAAGTATAACATTCCTTCATTAGATCAATTCTTTCTTTTTTCTGCTTTCCTTAGTGGCTTGGCTTTGGTTGACGGATGTTGAAAATGACAATTTTACAGGAAAATGAATCATTTTGAATTGAAACAGGGAATCAGTAGGAATATTGTAAAATGTCAGCATGTTATTATCATTATTAGATAAAGTGAAGTGCCAATACATCATCTTTTATCTCATGTATTAAAGTGAAGAGCAGGGATCATGGAGCATTTCATCACCTTAGTTAAAGTCATTTTTGAGATTTAGTGGTATTTAGTTTCTTGTGTGTGGGGGTTAAACAATACAAATTTAAAATTCTGGGGAAAAGGGAAAAGAGCAAATCACTACTGACCTTGATGTACCATTTCAGCTTTTTAACCAAATAGTGCTTTTTTTGATAAGTGTGAGTGAGAAAATGAGGCAGTAAACATTGAATATGGTAAAATAAGCACAAAACACAGATAAAAAGTTGGGGTATCCACCATGTATATTTGGAAAAAGCAGGTTGAAAAAAGTGGTCTTTAAAGACTGAGTTCAAATCCAAATGTAACTGAATACAATGGCAACTGGCATGACTATGGCAGTTTCTATACACACACACACACTGTGCTTAGGAGCAGGAATGAGAGTTCAGGACTATGTTTTGAGGTGCCAACTGGGTCATCCCTTTTATTCATCCAAAGACAAAAAAATGCCAAAAAGAGCGCATAAATAGCGCTTGAAGGCACGTGTCCATTCAACAGGGAATCAAAACTAAGGCAAGGATGATGTTTTGTCATTCTCAGCAGAGCTCTGTCTTGCAGTTTACTCTGGCTAAAAGTGACACTTCCTTCCAGGATGCCTGGGTTTTCATGGTTTCGGGACAGGAAGTGACGGGGCTAAATGCCATCACCGGGCAATTTCTCAGCACTCTGACAATGTTACCACACTAACCGTAAAATTGAAATCACCATCATCAAGTAAGAACAGGCAAAAATTACCAAGGAAGGTCATTCTCTGCCATCTCATGGTTGTCACCATGACTTACACATAAAAATGTTTTAGGCTGAAATCTGGCACTCAAAAGGAAAAGTAGTTTGTACGAAGACAAGGCATGACAAGCTAATGTGAGGTGTGCGGAGGACGTCTCTTTTATATTTCTTCCTATGCATGGAGTCAACCAAACAGCTTCAAGATTTTCTTAATTCACCTCCAAGATAATAAACATGCTCAGTATACACTAGCTTTGCTGACTTTCTCAGGCCTCAACCCATCATCATCAAGTTTTTAAGGTTCACGGGCCACCAGATGATCCTGAAATGAGCATGTTGTTCGCAAAAAATCTCATATGTAAGTTTACATTTTCTTTTCAGGTCTCTTTAAGCCTTTGTGCCTTAGCTTATTTCTGATGACAATTCAGTGTTAGGTTGGTTTGACCTTTTTTGCAGTTTATGTTGTTTTTACTTTGCTGGGATGTGCCACACTTGAATTCTGTTCATCATAGTCGCCTCACATTGAATGTATACTGATTTCATTCTCACAATTATTTTACACTCCATTGGTGATATCTGGGATATTGCCTGCCTCCCTTGCTCAAAATGAGGCAACGGATTCTGGGAGTGTGTAGGACTTGGGCATCATAACTGCCACAGTATAAACCCTGAATTGCCCGTTGTCCTTTACATCAGTTTCCTCTAGGCTATTGCTGTGTTTGCTTTCTTTTATCGATAAGGGATTCAATTTTTTATTCATTTTATGGTCAAAGGAGTCACATTTGGAAGAAACAGAGGCCACTAAATTTTCCTAAGACATCCAGGTTAGGTTGATTGGCCTCTCCAAATTCTCTGTTTCAGTGGATGGCGTAACAAAGATTTTTAAATGTGTCATTGTCTAAAAAATACCCACAGCTACCAATTCGTGGGTATTGTCACAGAAATCTTTAATATCTTAGTAAAAGAATCTAGCTATTCACCCTTAGCAGAGTCCTGGAGGGTGCATGGGAGTTTGCCCGACCGGTCTACATGTGTTTTGTGTTCCTGTGGGGGGTGCTCCGGGAGTATGGGGTACCGGACCCCCTGATAAGAGCTGTTCGGTCTCTGTACAACTGGTGTCAGAGCTTGGTCCGCCTTGCCGGCAGTAAGTCGAGCCCATTTCCAGTGAGAGTTGGACTCCGCCAGGGCTGCCCTTTGTCACCGATTCTGTTCATAACTTTTATGGACAGAATTTCTAGGCGCAGCCAGGGTGTTGAAGGGGTCCGGTTTGGTGGACTCAGGATTGGGTCACTGCTTTTTGCAGATGATGTTGTCCTGTTTGCTTCATCAGGCCGTGATCTTCAGCTCTCTCTGGATCGGTTCGCAGCTGAGTGTGAAGCGGCTGGGATGAGAATCAGCACCTCCAAATCCGAGAGCATGGTCCTCAGCCGGAAAAGGGTGGAGTGCCCTCTCAGGGTTGGAGGAGAGATCCTGCCCCAAGTGGAGGAGTTCAAGTATCTCTGGGACTTGTTCATGAGTGAGGGAAGAATGGAGCGTGAGATCGACAGGCGGATCGGTGCGGCATCCGCAGTGATGCGGGCTCTGCATCGGTCTGTCGTGGTGAAAAAGGAGCTGAGCTGTAAGGCAAAGCTCTCAATTTACCAGTCGATCTACTTTCCTACCCTCACCTATGGTCATGAGCTATGGGTAGTGACCGAAAGAATGAGATCGTGAATACAAGTGGCTGAAATGAGTTTCCTCCGCAGGGTGTCTGGGCTTTCCCTTAAAGATAGGGTGAGAAGCTCAGTCATCCGGGAGGGGCTCAGAGTAGAGCCGCTGCTCCTCCGCATCGACAGGAGTCAGATGAGGTGGCTCGGGCATCTGATCAGGATGCCTCCTGGACGCCTCCCTGGTGAGGTGTTCCGGGCACGTCCAACCGGGAAGAGGCCCCGGGGAAGACCCAGGACACGCTGGAGGGACTATGTCTCCCAGCTGGCCTGGGAAGCATGGGATTCTCCCGGAAGAGCTGGAAGAAGTGGCCAGGAGAGGGAAGTCTGGGCCTCTGCTTAAGCTGCTACCCCCGCGACCCGACCTCGGATAAGCGGAAGTGGATGGATGGATGGATGGATGGAAGAATCTATGGTTCTCAATTTCATCAAAAAGATAACAGCTATCCCTGTGCCAGAGAAAACAAAAGTGAACTATCTCAATGACTACAATCTTATCCCAACTATGATGAACTGCTTTGAATGACCAGCACTAAGACATATTAAATGAGGTATTGTTATTTTATATTACTACTATTTCGCAAATTGTCACCACCAGCCTACAGAGGGTACCATATCTTTTGCATTTGTTACCATCGTGGCATATATGGGTAATAAAAATTGCTATGGCAGAGTACTTTTAATAGTTAATCATTTCACACTTTAATATTACAATAAACAAGAACACAGAAGGCCAGCCAGTATCCCCGTGCATTGTAGGTATGATGTGAATAAGGTCAACAGCTTTAAGTTTACTGATAACCTGAAGTGAGCACAGCACTCCTCATCTACTATCAGTATGCCTTTAGTTTCTTATTCCTCTGAGGGAAGCCTGGGTGTGTCTATCTGTGCTAACCAACTACTACAGTTGCACCATAGAGTCCATACTTATTGGCTGCATAACATTCCTCCAGTTCACCTGCAGACTGCACAAAACTGCAGAGGATGGTGAAGTCAGAACAGATGCATATAATGCATGCTTCCATAGAAAGGCAGGTAGTATTGTTAAACACCTTAGCCATTACACACTGACTCTTTTGTTTCTACTGTGCTCTTGTAAAAGATACAGGACTATTAGTATTCCAGCTAGTAGATTCGGGGACAGATTTTACCCAGAGATTATAAGATTACTTAAAAGAACCTAAACGTGACCATAGAGAAGATTGTTTCTTTTGTGTTTGTTGTTGAGCACTAGACTGTAGGAGACACACTGAATTGCAAAGGATGATTTAATGATTTACAGTGCATCCGGAAAGTATTCACAACCCATCACTTTTTCCACATTTTGTTACATTACAGCCTTATTCCAAAATGGATTAAATAAATTTTTTTACTCAGAATTCTACATACAACACCCCATAATGACAACGTGAAAAAAGTTTACTTGAGGTTTTTGCAAATTTATTGAAAATAAAAAAACTGAGAAATCACATGTACATAAGTATTCACAGCCTTTGCCATGAAGCTCCAAATTGAGCTCAGGTGCATCCTGTTTCCCCTGATCATCCTTGAGATGTTTCTGCAGCTTAATTGGAGTCCATCTGTGGTAAATTCAGTTGATTGGACATGATTTGGAAAGGCACACACCTGTCTATATAAGGTCCCACAGTTGACAGTTCATGTCAGAGCACAAACCAAGCATGAAGTCAAAGGAATTGTCTATAGACCTCCGAGACAGGATTGTCTCGAGGCACAAATCTGGGGAAGGTTACAGAAAAATTTCTGCTGCTTTAAAGGTCCCAATGAGCACAGTGGCTTTCATCATCTGTTAGTGGAAGAAGTTCAAAACCACCAGGACTCTTCCTAGAGCTGGCCGGCCATCTAAACTGAGCGATCAGGGTAGAAGGGCCTTAGTCAGGGAGGTGACCAAGAACCCGATGGTTACTCTGTCAGAGCTCCAGAGGTCCTCTGTGGAGAGAGGAGAACCTTCCAGAAGGATAACAATCTCTGCAGCAATCCACCAATCAGGTTGCATGGTAGAGTGGCCAGACGGAAGCCATTCCTTAGTAAAAGGAACATGGCAGCCAGCCTGAAGTTTGCCAAAAGGCACCTGAAGGACTCTCAGACCATGAGAAACAAAATTCTCTGGTCTGATGAGACAAAGATTAAACTCTTTGGTGTGAATGCCAGGCATCACATTTGGAGGAAACCAGGCACCACTCATCACCAGGCCAATACCATCCCTACAGTGAAGATTGGTGGTGGCAGCATCATGCTGTGGGGATGTATTTCTACGGCAGGAACTGGGAGATTAGTCAGGATAAAGGGAAAGATGACTGCAGCAATGTACAGAGACATCCTGGATGAAAACCTGCTCCAGAGTGCTCCTCAGACTGGGGCGACGGTTCATCTTTCAGCTGGACAGCGACCCGAAGCACACAGCCAAGATATCAAAGGAGTGGCTTCAGGACAACTCTGTGAATGTCCTTGAGTGGCCCAGCCAGAGCCCAGACATAAATCCGATTGAACGTTAAAATGGCTGTGTACTGATGCTTCCCATCCAATCTGATGGAGCTTGAGAGGTGCTGCAAAGAGGAATGGGCGAAACTGGCCAAGGATAGGTGTGTCAAGCTTGTGGCATCATATTCAAAAAGACTTGAGGCTGTAATTGCTGCCAAAGGTGCATCGACAAAGTATTGAGCAAAGGCTGTGAATACTTATGTATGTGTGATTTCTCAGTTTTTTTATTTTTAAAAAACTTGCAAAAACCTCAAGTAAACTTTTTTTCATGTTGTCATTATGGGGTGTTGTGTGTAGAATTCTGAGGAAAAAATGAATTTAATCCATTCTGGAATAAGGCTGTAACATAACAAAATGTGGAAAAAGTGATGCACTGTGAATAATTTCTGGATGCACTGTAATTAAAGCCAACTCTTACTAGTAAACATTTCAAAGGATGAAGGATGAAATTTAAAGTAACTCATCAGGGCATACATTTTTTACAGTCAGAAGTGAAGCTTGCAACTCATTTGTGTACAAAATCTGAAGAGGAAACACAATCTGTTGCAGTATCTGTGTTGCTACTGTCAACGAATGAAAGTGTTACGTTAAACATGGATGGTGTCAAACACGTGAGCATTCATGGGCTTTGATGAAGGGAAACAGTCGAGAAATTAAGGGGAATGGAAAGTCAATAACCATGTTTCTGTTTTTTCCGAACTTAGAATGCAGGGAAAGCTGATAGATGACATTTGACATCACTTCCGCCCTGCCTCCACAAGTCTGGCCCCTTTTAGTACCAACCATATACTGTATAAACCAGCAAAACACTGGAAATCAGCATTTATTATTTATTATTAATGTGGAGGTTTTATCTACCAGAAGAAGCAATGGTCAGGACAGTTAGCCAGACTGGTGAGGGCAGCCAAACATATTATTCCTTCTTTTGAAAGCTTCTTTAAATTTTGGACATTAAACGGGACTTCTTCCAGAACTCCATCCATTCTTCTCTTTATCTTCTCATTTACCCACAACAATCATATTATTAGTTTTGAATTAATTTTAAATTCCATCAGCTTCAGGAGAGCAAAATGAATGGTGATGAATACAACTCAATTATATAAACACAATTTGATTTTTTTGTTTGGTCCAAATGTTTAATCATGTTACTAACATAGCATCCTCAAGACCCTTTGTTACTTAATAGGTATACTATTAGTTAGTAGTTTGTACTGTCACTTCACTGGCAAAGAACCTAAAGAAAATGGATGCATGCAATTCAATTCTTTTGTCATCTTGACAATTGCTGATCTTTTTCAAATATCCGACAACAGTTATTGACCTATTGACAATTTAGGCATCTTTTGTAAAGGATGTGTGGTGTCATGCACCACAGTCCTGCACACTCAAAGAAAGAGACATGGAGAAGAGTAATAAAACTGTCCCCCACCAAAAAAAGGGGTCCAGTTTCATGGGGCATTCTGGTTTGGGAGGTGGCAGTGTTTTGAGGTCTCTGGTGATATGTGGTTTATCATTACTTATGGTGCTCCCTGTGTAGAGAGTTTTATAGTGGAGGGAGATGGGGTTTGTGTGTGTGTTGGTGGTGCTTTGCATAGTCTGAGTTGTCTGTCGTGGTTGAAATGCATGTGCACTTGTGTCCCTGTTGGTCTGAGTAAGAACATATTCAGGTGAATGGACAGGTGTTAGCTTTGAAGTTGCTTAGTCATGTGATGGACACACACTTTAAAAATTACTGCACACTATCACTTGGGGGAGAAAGGAAAACAGTAAGTTCTGAGAAGAGGAGGAGACAGAAGGCATGTGATCAAGACACTAATAATCAGGTTAAATAAAGTAACTGCAGGCACCAAGTATAAGACTGTCTATAGGACTGACAAGTGAATATTGAAATAGACAATATGGTGAGGGATTTGGTTACAAAGGAGTTAAATTAGAAATACTTTTGTTTTTTTGCTGCAAAGCTAAGACTGTGGAATGGAAACATAGCCCATTTCAAAATTACGTTATAGATGCTACTAAGACCTGTTGTAATTTTTTATCCTTTTGGCTAATTTTGCAATCTGTTCCTGTAATCATATTTAAAGTGTTTATTGTACCAATTGTACAATATTATTTGTGCAGAACAACCTCTTAGGTCTGACACCACTCTGACAACATGATCCTTGGCTATGGCTACAAGAAGGCAGGTGCATTTGGACTCCACCTGGCTTGCATATACTTGTAAGGTACTGCACATACTGTAACATCAAGGCTTTGAACTTTGGTTTTACAAATTTTAATTGTAGGCATCATTCCAAGTACTTCCAGCAGCTACAATATCCTATGTTTTGATTACAACCTATTAAAAAATAAAGCCATTGCTATAGATTGTAAAGCAGTTATTCTTATTTACAAATAAGAAGTTAATTTTCATTAGTCATGCAGTGCTTACTGAGCTTATATCCCACAATTATTTTTAATCACTGATGTGATTTCTTTGAATCATTTAAAAAAAAACAACAGTTCTTGTTGAACTAGATATGTTACATTGAATTTTTTCTTTTCTTTTCTTGAATTTTCCACTCCCCTCTGCTCCACATTTAAAAAGACATTTTTTCCAGATTTCAAATTTCTCTTAATTCAAGGGACCATGTGGAGTACGATTCTTTTCTATCAAATGACTAAACCTGTATAGAAATGTACAGTGTATCTGGAAAGTATTCAAAGCGCATCACTTTTTCCACATATTGTTATGTTACAGCCTTATTCCAAAATGGATTAAATTATTTTTTTTCCTCAGAATTCTACACACAACACCCCATAATGACAATGTGAAAAAAGTTTACTTGAGATTTTGGCAAATGTACTAAAAATAAAAAAACTGAGAAATCACATGTACATAAGTATTCGCAGCCTTTGCTCAATACTTTGTCGATGCACCTTTGGCAGCAATTACAGCCTCAAGTCTTTTTGAATGTGATGCCACAAGCTTGGCACACCTATCCTTAGCCAGTTTCGCCCATTCCTCTTTGCAGCACCTCTCCAGGTCCATCAGATTGGATGGGAAGCGTTGGTGCACAGCCATTTTAAGATCTCTCCAGAGATGTTCAATCGGATTCAAGTCCGGGCTCTGGCTGGGTCACTCAAGGACATTCACAGAGTTGTCCTGAAGCCACTCCTTTGATATCATGGCTGTGTGCTTATGGTCGTTGTCCTGCTGAAAGATGAACCATCGCCCCAGTCTGAGGTCAAGAGCGCTCTGGAGCACGTTTTCATCCAGGTTGTCTCTGTACATTGCTGCAGTCATCTTTCCCTTTATCCTGACTAGTCTCTCAGTCCCTGCTGCTGAAAAACATCCCCACAGCATGATGCTGCCACCACCATGTTTTACTGTAGGGATGGTATTGGCCTGGTGATGAGCGGTGCCTGGTTTCCTCCAAACATGACGCCTGGCATTCACACCAAAGAGTTCAATCTTTGTCTCATCAGACCAGAGAATTCTATTGGCAAACTGCAGGCGGGCTGCCATGTGCCTTTTACTAAGGAGTGGCTTCCGTCTGGCCACTCTACCATACAGGCCTGATTGGTGGATTGCTGCAGAGATGGTTGTCCTTCTGGAAGGTTCTCCTCTCTCCACAGAGGACCTCTGGAGCTCTGACAGAGTAACCATCGGGTTCTTGGTCACCTCCCTGACTAAGGCCCTTCTCCCCCGATCGCTCAGTTTAGATGGCTGGCCAGCTCTAGGTAGAGTCCTGGTGGTTTTGAACTTCTTCCACTTACGGTTGATGGAAGCCACTGTGCTCATTGGGACCTTCAAAGCAGCAGAAATTGTTCTGTAACCTTCCCCAGATTTGTGCCTCGAGACAATCCTGTCTCGGAGGTCTACAGATAATTCCTTTGACTTCATGCTTGGTTTGTGCTCTGACATGAACTGTCAACTGTGGGACCTTATATAGACAGGTGTGTGCCTTTCCAAATTATGTCCAATCAACTGAATTTACTACAGGTGGACTCCAATTAAGCTGCAGAAACATCTCAAGGGTGATCAGGGGAAACAAGATGCCCTTGAGCTCAATTTTGAGCTTCATGGCAAAGGCTGTGAATGCTTATGTACATGTGCTTTCTCAGTTTTTTTATTTTTAATAAATTTGCAAAAACCTCAAGTAAACTTTTTCCACGTTGTCATTATGGGGTGTTGCGTGTTAAATTCTGAGGAAAAAATGAATTTAATCCATTTTGGAATAAGGCTGTAACATAACAAAATGTGGAAAAAGTGATGCGCTGTGAATACTTTTCGGATGCACTGTATATAAAGGGCTATAGCTACAGTTGGCTTATCTCACAAAAGTTGAAAAAAGCAACAGTGTGAAGAGACAGTGAATAAGAGAGAATAAGCCTATACATGACGATTGATCTTTACCCTCTTTTCAGACACATAGACAGCACCTGGGCAGCCCACTGCCATTTTGTAAATTGTTTGTTTATATGTTTAATTTGTATAATCTGACATTTTTCCACAATCTTCAAATGGAAAATAATACATTTAGGTTATGTATTAAAAATTTCTTAACTCATTCAGATGGTGCAAGATGTATTTATTTTTTAAATAATGGTGGAATAACTCAAATACACTGAAAAATGCAAACCAAGTATTCTAATTAGAAACTACTGAACAAAACAAAAATGTTATGTATAAAAGATAAACTAATTTAACAGTAGTGTTGTGCAGTATTCGCAAAAGGCTCTCTGAGTGTTACCAAGGAAACAAAATACTCCACCTTTTTTTAACATACAATATTTCTTACTTCATATAGTTTCTAGAAATGGTCAAGAATTTTTTTTTAATTGTAATTTTTAATTTTTTATGTTTTCATGGAGCATGAGCATAAATTTTATGATTAAGTGGAACCCAAAAGTAACCAATGGTGGATAACATCAAACAACACCAAAACATGGATAAAAAAATCTGATATTGCTCATGTTGCATAATCCACAGGTCAAGTTATCCAGTTGTATGCTCTCAATGTGCAAAAGACATGTATTTTTTTGTAACATATTGTTACATTTTGTTATATTTATGCTCAGCCATAGCCAGTAGAATGCTGTATATCATTCAAAAATAGCAGTGTAAATTCCACTGTTGATTTGGTAGGTCATCCCAATGATTCCCACTTGCTGCCAAGACAAGGAAACTGAATGTACAGTTTCCCTACGGTCATATTTGAAAACAGCACCTAAAGAAATCTCTGTTTTCAAGAACCCCTTCAAATTTAAAGCCTTTTTTCACTCTTCTTAATCTGTCTTGTATGGAGTTCCCTTAGTCTTTTTAATTTTGTGCAAACAAAATTTTGTGGGCATTATTATCATATCTTGAGACCACGTTAAATGATGTTGAAACATGAACCATATGTTGTGTGCACAGGACATTGCAGTGGATTCTTATGAACTCAATTACAGGAATGTTAGAGTGAGCCAAAAAAATTTCTGATTAACTGGAGAAGAGAGCCCCAGACTTCTAGCAAGATCTTGTGGCCTGCAGGGAGTGAAGAGAGTGATGCAAAGGTCTTTCTGTCACTTGTTTTGTGAGAGCCAATAAATGGGGTGTCACCTTTCCTTCAAGCAGAGGTAAATATCTCCTTTGCTACCTAATGGAATCTGAGCTGAAGAAAGCTAACAGAACAAAGCCCAACCAGAATCCATTACAGTCACAATGACTAAGGAAAATATAGATGGCTTATTAATTAATTAATTGTGTGCAAGAGGAAAACTTTGAGTAGAGATGTTTTTTTCTTGGAAAATTATTGGATAATTACTGCACATTTGTTAGTCTAACCTGCACTGAAATGCAAAGTGTGTGACATTTTCTCTGAATTGTCCTTTTAAGTAGTCCTTTACATGATTAAGGAGAAGGCATTTAATTGTAACGGAACTGAATCATGTTCATATCTTTCTTCATAAGTACAGTGACTCTCAGATTTGTAAATGTCATTCAATTATGTTGTATTGAGGTTGAATTATTATTGTAGTGAAATATAAATGCAAGTTTGTGTGTTACAGTTGGTGGGTTAAAGTCCTCTAAAAATATGGATGAGGGTTTAGTGCTTTCAGACTGAGTTTAAGTCTCTGACATGATTAAAATCCAAGGCTGCTTCGACTCCAGGGGAACATAGGTTGACACCTGACTTAGAAGTAGTAAAAGAAAGGGATAAAGGAGGCGGTGGAAGGTGAAAGTAAAAAGGATGATAATTTGAAGGCTATCACCCCCTTCCAGGATATTCCAGACTGCTGTAAACTGAAGGATGGCTCTTGTGATCCCTAGTCCACTTTAGTATTTAAGCTGGGTGAAAATAAAGGACGACTTTGGATCTTATTTATAGTGATGACTGGAAATGTTTTTTATATACTGTTTGCCTAATATAAATAACTACTAAGTTATTTAACAGATAATAGATACTGGGATGCATCGGAGACTACCAGTGAGTATGAGTAGTGCCAAGTGGCTCCTTGACTCATGGCATCTGCGACCATCTGGGGGAGCTACCCCTTTGTGAATGGTGCTTTACCTAAAGTTCTTGACCATTCTCTGACACATATATATAGTCAGCAAAAAAAGAAACGTCCCTTTTTTAGGACTGTGTATTTCAACAATAATGTTGTAAAAATCCAAATAACTTTACAGATCTTCATTGTAAAGGGTTTAAACAATGTTTTCCATGCATGTTCAATTAACCATAATCAATTAATTAACATGAACCTGTGGAATGGTCTTTAAGACCTTAACAGCTTACAGAAAGTAGGCATTTAAGGTCACAGTTCTAAAAACGCAGGACAAGAAAGAGACTTGTTTAGCGACTGTGAAAAACACCCAAAGAAAGATGCCCAGGGTCCCTGCTCATCTGCGTGAACGTGCATTAGGCATGCTGCAGGGAGGCATGAGGACTGCTGATGTGGCTAGGGCAATAAATTGCATTGTCCACACTGTGAGATGCCTAAGACAGCGCTACAGGGAGACAAGAAGGACAGCTGATAATCCTCGCAGTGGAAGAGCCCGGATCTCAATCTCATTGAGCACGTCTGGGACCTGTTGGATCGCAGGGTGAGGGCTAGGGCCATTCCCCCCAGAAATGTCCAGGATCTTGCAGGTGCCTTGGTGGAAGAGTGGGGTAACATCTCACAGCAAGAACTGACAAATCTGGTCCAGTCCATGAGGAGGAGATGCACTGCAGTACTTCAAGCAGCTGGTGGCCACACCAGATACTGACTGGTACTTTTGATTTTGAGCCTCCCTTCATTCAGGGACACATTGTGAAACATTTTTAGTTTATGTCTTATGGTGTTGACTCTTTTAGTGTTCATACAAATATTTACACATTAAGTTTACTGAAAGTAAAACAGTTGAAGGTCAGAGGGCCCTCGGGCTGACGTTTCTTTTTTGCTAAGTATATATATATATATATATATATATATATATATATATATATATATATATATATATATATATATGATTTTAATAGGCATACAAGTAACAAACTGGTTAAGTTTGCAGATGATACCAAGCTAGGTGGATTGGTAGATAATCTTGAATATGTTAACTGAGGGATTTGGACAGCATACATGATTGGGCAGATTTGTGGCAGAAGAAATTTAGTATTACATGTACATGGGGAAGTCTGACAATTCTTCAAAACCAAAGCTACCTGAATTCTACAAGTTGTAACATAATACTGACTTTTCACCTTAGTCAATTATATAAAAGAAAAAACAAACAAAAAATACACATATAGTGTGATAAATAAAGCAAATGAGACCGATTAAGGGTTGGGGAGCCTCCTCACATACTGGTTGTTGGTTCCAGTAATCAGCAACAAGGTCAAGAGTACAATAAAAAGTTTGAAGCATTTAACAAAAACTCAGGGGTCAGGGGGCTTTTTATAGAGGGACAAATCAAAATAACGGAAGTAACGAAGAGGGATGGAGCTGCACATGACGTCAGGAGCGGAGGGACGAAACTGAAGTCATCAGGACAGGACCAGAAGTGAGGTGATTCCCTGAGCCAGAACGGAGTGTTTTGTTCATAGTGTGGAAAAGATCGGTATATTCATTGATATACAGAGTTTTTATTCAGGCATTTTTCTCTAGATGAAAAGGAGAGAAAAGCTTTAATACCGTGATCTGGATCCCTATTTCTTATAGTTTCACGCATGATAGATCCCGCTGACTGTCCCCTAATCACGCGTGTGAGACAATAGGTATATATTGGCAACATGGTGGCACAGTGGTAGTATTACTGCCTCACAAGAAGCAGACTGCTACCGGTGGATTTTGCATGTTCTTCCTGTCTCCATGTAGGTTTCCTTCAGGTGCTCCAGTTTCCTCTCATAGTCCAAAAGGCCAAAGACAAGTGGGTTAGGTTGACAGGCAGTGCTAAATTGTCCTTAGTATTGTTATGAGTGTGTTAACCCTGTGATGGAATAGCAGCCTGTCTTACTTAGAAATTGAGCTACTAGAATAGATAATATCAGGTACATAATACTTGAATGATAACCATCGGTGGAATATCTCTTTTTTATTTAGAGGTAGTTATAGTGTTTAGATTAGTTGTTTAAACTGCAGCAGAATAACAAACTTGTTTCCTTAAATAAGAGACTAAATGTTATACATACATATAAAACAAAATGTATGTTTATCCAGTAATGACTTTAATATTAATTTGATAATTTTCATTTTTTTTTTTAAACAGCAATGAAAAAACTGCAGAACAAAAAAGAAAAGAAAATACCTTTTTATTTTACATAAAGCAATAAGCACCCAATGTCATCATCATATCTTCTGTCTGTCTGCTAAAACACTTAATTTCTCTGGAGAGTAATTTGATAAAGTCTGGGACACTTAATTTTTTAATGACATTTGCTGAGAAAGTTTAGTTTTCGTTGCACTGTAAACTTTCAAATCAGTTAACTTATAGTAGTCCCCGAATACACCTGAATAATACACCATGCAAATATTTTCTAACTTGTTAAAATTGGTTGAAAACAAAATACATGAACAGCTTCTGAAAAAATTGTTATCTTTTAAAAATATCAAATGGTTCTATTAGCCAACTTTCTAAAGTTGTGTAGAGGAGATTAATAATTTAGAGTTAGGAGGCAGGAAAGTCATGGCACAAAGAAGTTGTGATTACAGATTTGTGAAATGCGGCTAAAAACATGCACACTGCATATATAACAAGGTTTTCCTGTCCATTGTCAGCATTTGAGAAGTGGCATTAAACTGAATTGCCATCATCACACCTCAAACATGTTTTTTGAGGAGAGGTGCAGAGGAATGACCAATGATTTGTGATTGTGTGTCAGTAACATCCAGGAGCTTCTGCAGGCCGCATCTTCAAGTAGGTATGATGTAGGTTGAGAGTCTCTGCTTTCGATCAATGCTGGTCTTGAAGGGCAACAGTGTCTGAAGGCCTTTGTTTGTCAATTTCTTGATGTTATGCTAATTTTGCAGTTAGTTAAACTCTTTTTTTAAAATCAGACGACATGCCTGAGTGTTCTGTGTCAGAAATTAATAACGATGAAACTGTTGGTTCTTTTTGATATTCTTAAATACTGATGACATGACTTTCACAGCACAGGAGTCTATTAATTCTCTACTGTTTGATTTCAATGTAATTCACTTTATTGTCATGAATTCACTTTTTTGACAGAAATAAGCATGTGTCAGAAGGGAAACAAGACAGCTGTCATCAGATAAATTGGTTAAATTTTTACCTGTAAGTTTGTTCATTATTATGTAGCTAGTATTAATAATAACATTTTTCAAGAGAACAAAAAAGTAAAGTGATTCAGGGTACCTAATAATGGTTAGTTCATTGAATTGATATTTTGAAGAAAAGCAAGTGATAAGCTTGAAAGGACTCTGACAATAATTCTGCTTTTAGAACCTGTTATATCTAACTGAAGTGCATTTTCCTTGAAACTGAGAATATAAACATTTTGTTATTAAGAAAATGTTTAGTGTAAAAGTCGATGGTTATTGTGGCTCTCCAGACCCAGGACTGCTCACACGTGTTGTAGATGTTGGCTACAATTTTTATTTGTAGTTATTTTTAAATTTGGAGCAAATGTTATTTTTGAGGCTTCTTCATAGTGCTGCATCATTTAATAGAGACTATTTTCTTCATTTGACTTATTTTTTAATACTCTTAATTGTCATTGTTAAATATTTTTATCACTACAGTGGTGACATTTTTGATCACTGTTTTGTGTTTCTAGATGTCATGATGAGCAACTCCAATTTGTGTGTCTTGTTGCCATGTTGCTACTTGTGATGAATGTGCCATATTACCTTTCACATCAGCTTACTTGTCATGGCCGCACACTTTACCAAGTGTTTGAACTCTGAACTCTAAAACCTTAGGGAAGACTTGAGAGAGATTAGTACCAAAGCAAATAAAAGATTGTACTGTTGAAGAATTTCAATCTCATCTTGACTTAAAATTTTGGGTAGCATTTTTGGTTCAATATAATAGTGCAACAGACCTTTGCTTCAGCTTTGACTATTGCTTTGTTTTATCCTTTAAGAAAGATGTCTGCCACTTCAAAAAAACAAGATTCAGTCTAACTGGACATTCCCACTAGTCCCACTAGGAGGATGCCCTTAACAATTATTGAATTAGTTTTATTGTCATATTTTGGTCTATAAAAACGATTTCTTCTAGTTGGCGTGAAATCCATCTGTTATTCCAAAAGGCTGTGCTTTTGGAACCCCTCAGGTACTTAACATGCAGATGAATTATGTTGCATGCTATACTATATGACACATTTTGTTGCTATTTCACATTGATCATAAGCAGCTTTTTAATATCTTACAAATAAAAAAGTCGTTACTGCGGATATTCAAAACAAGATGAAAATGCCATTTTACTTGAATAGGTTTTTCTTATCTAGAATTTCTGCTTTAGTGGTTTGTGAACTAAACAATACTGAAAACTTTATTTAAAGTTTCTACAGAAATGGTTTCTTCAAGTTGAAGATCTAACTTTTGATGTCTTTGAACCTTGTCAGATTGTCATCCATTACTCTGTAGTCAATTTTGGTGATGCTAGTTTTGCTAACTTACTAATCTTCATAAAATTAACTTGGTGTTTCACAATGGGTAACAAATGTCACAAGAATAACTTAAATTGAAAGTAAAAGTGATGATAATAATAATAATACATTTTATTGATATAGTGCCTTTCCCATGCTCAGGGCGCTAACACAAACAATATACTGTATACCACTCATCTGGTTTCCATTTTTAATTCAAAATGTAAACACACACACACTAAGGCTCAGTGGCACTCACATTGATGGTTGTTTTATGCTTTGAGCTCAGTGCTGCTTGAATAGGATCCAGCCCCCTGTAACCATGGATTGGATTAGTAGGATAAGAGAATATGCTCTTTTATGCATTGCGGACGCAGCCCGGGCACAGACAGGCAGACATGTTGTTAAGTCACTACCACACGTTTATTTACACTATTTACAATGTTCAAAAGTGCTCTCACAACCCCACAAAGTACTGGCCACACAATGCCTTCTTCTTCGGGCCGCCTCCACTCTCTCTTCTCCTGCCTTGTCCTGCCTCCACCCGCCTCCAGCCTCGAATGAAGGGAGATTGCCCCTTTTATTTCATCCTGGATGGGCTCCAGGTGTTTCCCGGCACTCCTCCCTGGACACGCCCCAGTGTGGCGGAAGTGCCGGCTGTTCTCCCGGAAGCTCTCCAGGTGTCCCTGCTCCTCTTCCCCCCAGCACTTCCTGGTGTGGCGGAAGTGCTGAGGTCCAGGGTCTCCAAGGCGTTGGGGCACCCCCTGGCTGTGACCACGGGTCCCTACAGGGTTAGGCTTCCAAGCCCTCTACCCGTGGCCCCCAAAGCAACCAGGATGGCGGCCCCCACGTGATCCAGGGCGAGCATAGACCCTCTTCCGGTCCCTCAAGGCGTCCCGGCCGGGTTGTTGCCCCTGGTATCCCTGACAGCATGTAATACTGATTTTGATGGTCCGTAAATCTTTTGCAATAGTTGTGCCACAGAATGATCATGCGGCAAGGAGTTGTGCTTTTTCTAGGTTGTAGGTTCCATAAATTCCTAAATAACACATTTTTTGTAAAAATGCAACTATTAATAAAGGCTGAGGGCTCATTACTGAAAAGTGTAGTTTTGGGTTATTTGTTTGGCAAAATTATGATTTGCTTTTGTAGAGATCAGCAAGGTTTTCTTCTATTTTTGCCTGCATGTTTATTAGTTTCTGAGACTAAACCACAACTGTCACTAAAATCAATAAAGGAAGAGTAGGTGAAGAAAAAGAAGAGGTAATAATGGTACAGAAGTATATTTTACTCTAAAGCCCTTGCTCCTGCATCATACAAAGTTCATAGTATATCACAGAATTGAACCAAACTTGTGCAGTTCATCATTGGGCTCGTTTGCCTAACTTTTTGGTCTTAAAAATATTACATGTCCACCTTTGCCAGCCTAAAAAACTACATCATCAAAAGTCAAACTTAAAAATGCCATTCTGCCAGTACTGGACTATGGATATTGTTGGATATTGTAATTTAGTCAAACTAACCACAAAAGCAGACTCAAGTGGTCTCCACTCGGCCTGGACAGAGTTCCTGATACTATCCAAGGCAAAATCCATGCTTTTATGTTTTTATTTAAAATGGTATTTTTACAAGAATGATATCCATCCATACTAGCATTTTTAAGTACTGACATCTATACTAAAATGACCCAAAACATACATGGCATAATCGTATTCCTGCACTAGGCATGTGTGCAGCATAGATATTTTAAACTGGGCAAATGCTGTTTGATTTTTGGATAATGTTAAACCTGATTTATAGGTTATGACTAATTTTCTGAGTCAGCCTGAATTTCAGCTTAATTGCCCATCATTTCATTTATAGTATGAGAGGGGCTGTGATGTTCGATGGACTATCACAATTGGGCTGTCACTCGATCAGAAGAATTTCTGTCACGTAAGAAACTTCAGTTAGTTCTAGTGCATTCACTTCAGTGTGAGTAGTCTCACAAGCTGATTTTCTAAAGTCCCTATCAAATTTCCCATAATTCATTGTGCAACAATTGCAGTCAATGTGCATTGTACATGTATAGTCTAAGCACCCATGTCATGGCATATCAAATCAGACAGAATTTGATACTACAGTTTAAGCACATATAGAACTGGTGACTGTACTGTGCAGCGTGAGTAGTCACTTGATCACGATTTCTAAAAATTGCTCAAAACACAATTTAGATGCATACACATAAGCAGTATGGAAATCAATTCTTCTATGCCCACTGTGTTGGAATGTTTTTCTCCTGTGAAGGGTGACCAATCAAGGAATAAGACAATCTTGTTGTAATGAGCAGAGAAGGTCCACGTAATAAGCACAAACCAGACTTGTAATGGAGTCTGCGTTTTCAGAAATCTTCATTTTTACCTATTCACCTGACAAATGCCTCCATTTTTAAAAGTATACATTTTTGTTTGTTGAAAATGATTTGAGATTGTCCCTCAGCCAGCTGCAAACCAGAGTGGGCAAACTGTGCATGAACATCTAAGCCCAAAAGTCTCACTAGACCTAGGGTGAGTTTGATTTGTTTATTTACATGACCTAGTGAGGTAGGCATGTGACAATATAGTTCACAGTTTACATCTCATTCTGGACATAGTTAGACTGTTTTAACTGAGATATATGTAAGCAATGCACAATTTTAGCTGAATTATGGATTGCTTTACACAGATTGAAGAAGAACATGTTTTACGGATGGCTGAATTACATTTACCTGAAAGTTGAATTGTTCTCCAAGATTTAAAGACGATGAAACAATCATTGTAGAACAGTCCAAGTAAACAATTATCATACCAAATAAACTATATAATATCTTACTAGTTGAAATTAAGCTACAATTATAATCAGAATAAAAACTAAAACAAAATAAAATGGAAAAACCACATCAAGCACAATCCAATATAACTTATTTTTGTATAGCGCTTTTCACTGAATGCAGGCACAGAGCGTTTCAGATAAAGTACAACTTTTTTGTGGTTTGCATCATTTCCACCAATTAATAACATTTTTTTAGTATTCAGATAGAAGTAGTTCATATCCATCCACTCCTTTAAGTAACTGACCCAACTAATTAATGAGACCATTGTACAAGCCTTTTTGGTCTAAAAGGGACAAATAATTGGGTGTCATCTGCATATTATATAATAATTAATGTTATGTTTTCAAATGATAATTCCCAACAGGTAGCAGTCCAGAGAAGAATCCATGACTTCGTTCATATCACTAATAACCACCAGTTCGTATCCATAAAATTGCAACAACTGCCCAGAAAGATCCTTGAAGAAACTATGGTCAAACGGTGTTGGTGCATAAATGCAACAGCATCCTAGCTTCTAGTCACTAATTTCAAGCAAAATCTGCCAGCCTGATCAGAATCAGAATCAGAGTCAATAATATTAATCTGAAGGGACCATCGTACAAGTATTACCACATCACATTTATATGATATCCCGGCAGAAATTTCATCACGTTAAAGTGCCTCGTTGCTAATTTCTGTGCCTCCGTCAGGTAAGTTTGAGTTAAATACACAATATCCTCTTTTAAACACTGCATAAAATTTGAGATGCCTGCTTGTTGTATGCAATCCCCCTGCATTCCAATTTATAATTCGATTACTGTCCAACTCCTAAATTAAAGCAAAGCTAACCACGTAGTAAATGAAAATAAAAGTAATAACCAATAATACCTCTGTTGGATTTTGCTGTCCCAGGCAACCGACGCTGCCACCATCTGTTATCCCACCCTTCCCACAGACCTCTCTATAAAAGCTCATTAACCCCAAAGAATACAAAATAGAAAATAACATCCATTAGATAATATACTAGGCAAAAACTTAAAAACTAAAATGTTTTTTTGGCAATACATGCCAATATGCTCCACAGTCAGACAGAAAATCTTCCCTAGTGCAGCACATGCCTGAAAGCACTGAGTGACCTACTTGGATTCCCCCTCCCCAGAGTCCTTCTACATCTAACCACAAACACATTAATATTAATACTGTGACATAAAGATGGACTGGACACCCAGCCCAGCACCTGACACTCTCTGACAAGTGCATTCATAGTTACCCCCAAACACCAAACACCATATTCTTTTAACAAAGACACTTTGTAGATTATCATATTTTCCTCCAAAAAAAAAATCCTCAAGAAAACGTTACGAAGGTGCATATATAAATTGAGTTAATATAAAAGTACCAAGCTGCCCTTGCATTCTAAGGATATTGCTTACACACACAAAGCCCACTGAAAAGCATAATTGTATAAACTTAACTGTTCTGAATCACTATCACTTATCTATAGGGCAGCAACACTCAAAATTTTTCAAAACTTTTTCAACTGCTGCCATAAACAGAGTCCATGAATAGGATTAACAGAATCGATCGCAATCTTCATAATCAAACACAGATACATGGTGCAGATAGCCACCATATGTATAGTTAATGTGCATAATAACCAACTATACATGTATGCCTATATGTATATGTATGCACCCTTACGTACATATCTGTATACATTTACACCACACAATTTCTTCATTATGGCATTTGATGTTCTGTTTAATTAAGCCAAACTCTCCAGCAATTTTAGCTTGATCTTTCTTCAGTATATTTAAGTTTGCTTGTAAGTTTGTGTAGGTTTTCTGAATAGACAGGCTCAGCTTCTCAGTCTATTCAAGAACATACTGTTTCAGCTCCTCCACAAACTGCCCCATCACAGAGTGTTCTTTTGCCATTGCGGAAGCTCCTACTCCCATGCCACCCTGAGAAAATTTGAAAGATTTTCTAGCAGGGCCCTTGGCAGAGGCAGTAGAGTGAACACTAGAGAGGTCCATACCAACCCAGGTTCTAATATATATGTTAGTATGGAAACTCGGAAACAAAAAAATGATGGGAAAGGTAGAAATCTGGGATTAGAGGAAAGGTGAAGTCAGAGCACTCTCTAAAACTGCCATCTCGTCTTGTAGGTCACATGACCTCCCTTAAACAGTTGTTGTTCAAGTCATAAAAAAAATATACTGTGTACTACAAACATTCCCCACAATTTTAAAGGCTTACAACAGACTGAGGATGGGTCTGAGCACAAGCATACTTACTTCAATCCAAAACATTTTATTTATGTGAATTTTTTTCTGCTCACCCATTGAACTTTTGCACAATGTAGGAGTGACCACTTAAAGTACTTTTAAAAGGAAAAATGACATATATGTCAGCAAAGCACATACATGTCATAAATAATTATGCACAGTGAAAATCAGTGGGAAAGGTCTTAATGATTATATTTAGTAAAGAAAACTGCAAAGGAAAACTTATGCATAAATTGAGAGATTTTCAAGAATTTATGCAAACCTCCAGAGCCGGCTGCATGGATACCTACTGTATAACACTTTATATTTCAGCTAGAACTGCACTGTATATGTAAGATAAGTGTGATAGGTACAGCTTTCTGGTAAAACAGCTCAGTGTCCACATACCATAAGTGGAAAAAATGTGCCTGCTTGCTTTACAGACCATAGTTTTCCCGAAAGGTAGTGTAGAAAAGCACACACTTCAGGTGTTCTGGAATCTTATGAACTGGCATATGTGCAGATACAAATGATGCAAAGGTTATAATCAGGAATTGGTTATTAAGTGCGTATGGAGTCTTATTATATTATTTGTTTTCACAATTAGGACTTGTGGTTAACCACCTCCTTTTTTAAATAAGGCATTTATGTATACAGCATCTCAAGCACAATATTTGCATACTCTGCTAGGTCATGGAAAAGCAGTTAAAACCAAACTAACCTTATTTAATTCCTGCCTTTCCAATATGAGATATCTGTACTCAGTACTGCGGTGGGCTGGCCCCCTGTCCAGGGTTTGTACCTGCCTTGCACCCGTTGTTGGGTGGGATTGGCTCCAGCAGACCCCCGTGACCCTGTGTTAGGATATTGGTTGGAAAATGACGGACTGACTGACTGTACTTAGTAGTAAGGAACTTCATTATTGAGTCACAAGTCACAAGCACTAACAGACAGCACCGAAACAGTCCAAATGCTAAGTTGGTTGAAGGAGTCTTATTTATGCATTAATAAAAATAGAAAACACATTTTTTTGGTTAAATATGTAACAATGATTCATAAATATAAAAAAGAAGTAGCAAAATTAAGTTATGCATGTCTTCATGGTCTGCGGTGGGTTGGCACCCTGCCCAGGATTGGTTCCTGCCTTGTGCCCTGTGTTGTTTGGGATTGGCTCCAGCAGACCCCCGTGACCCTGTGTTTGGATTAAGCGGGTTAGGCAATGGATGGATGGATGTCTTCATGGTATACCTAAAGAAAATACATAGAATCAAAGAATGACCATGCAGATTCTGCAAAGTCAGTCACTGGCCAAGGATTTGATCATTTGTCCTAGAGGCTGTGTGGAAGCTAGTCACTAAACCACCATAATGCCTTTTATATAGATTCATTTTATTGACATTGTTTGTGGCAGATGTTGTATAAGTAACATGAAGTACAAATATAATGAATTTACGTGGAAAGCTGATATATGCATGAGTCTTCATTCATCCCTGAGTTTTTGCTGTACAATTTGTTAAACTAAAAAACTTAAGACTGTTTATTCAATAAAAAAGTTATTCCCTGTTTGTCCACGAGGTGGCAGTTTTGGCTCAGCATTGAAAACAGGGGAGCTATTAACAAGGAGAAAGTCAACCCACTTGTGGTAATACACCAAAAAGTAAAAATTCTAAATGTCAAATAATAATTCATATTACTTAAGAGTATTGAAAACATAGTGATTCATAAAGGGGTGGGTCGATGGTGTGGTGCCTAACATTACTGCCTCTTAGCTCCGGAGCCTCATGATCAGACTCTCTTTATGGAGGAGGAGGAATCCTTTGAATAATTCATTGTGACAAAATGCAAACCAATTCTAAAAGTGTAGATGAATTCACATCCTTTGAGGCACTCATTTTAAATATTAAAACAGATTCCAGCACAATTATCTATCTATCTATCTATCTATCTATCTATCTATCTATCTATCTATCTATCTATCTATCTATCTATCCATCTATCTATATCGATATATGTACAATAGTCTACAGACCACCATATCCATTTTTCAGGACTGAATTTGGCAAGCTTTTTTCTGATTTGACTATAAATTATGATAATGTAGTATTGATAGGAGATTTTAATGTACCTGTGCACATGGATGTAGAAACAGACACTTTTAGCAAATGTATTACTTGTTTGTTAAATTCAGTAGGATTTTGTAAAATTGTCAGTGGTCCAACTTTTATTCATAATTACACATTAAATTTAATTATAACTCACAATTCAAATTTTAAATATCACTCCATTAAACAAAGTTATTTCTGATCACCCCAGGTTACGGACATCCGACCTACAACTTACAAACAGGGCCACAGCTGCGACGCATGTGCCTCAGTAACTGCCGCTCCATCATCTTCGGCCTGGGCACGCTGCAAGCAGTGGCTGGACGGAGGCTGGAAAGGGGCGATTTTACTGCCCATGCAGTGTAGTGTCTCTCAGGCGGCTCCCGGCGGCAAGCGGTTTCACTACCCACCCACCACACACGGCTGCCCCATTCGTTCTCGGTGGGTGGCTGGTAATGCTGCAAGCGGTTGTGGCTGAACGGAGGCCATTGAGGGTGAACTGGGCGGTGGGGGGTAGCATTGTAGTGTGCATTGAAAGGCTGCCAATTGAATGGGGGTGATTCACTACCAGCCTTTGGCCGCACCGTGTTCGTTCTCGGTGGGTGGAGGCTGAAGGCAGCATATTGTACTGGAGGTGACTGTGAGGTGGGCTGGTGATGAATAATGCCCCCATTCAATTTTAATAGCAAGCCTGCTTATACTGTGTGGAACTGGCCCTGGACACAGACAGACGGACATCGTTCGTTCACCCAACACACGTTTATTTACCGAAAAATTATTTACAAATATATTTACAGAAGTCAGTGCCTCCAGCACCGATCCCCCAAAGTCCATGCCTCACAGTCACCAAATGCCTTCCTTCTGGCCGCCTCCACTCCTCTCTCCGAGTTCCGTCCTCTTCCACCCGACTCTTGCTCTCGACTGTTGGGAGGCGGCCCCTTTTATAGCACTCCGGATGAGCTCTAGCTGCTTCCCGGCATTCCTCCATGGACACGCCCCTGTGTGGCGGAAGTGCCAGCTGTGCACCCGGAAGGCCTCCGGGTGTTCCCATTCTTCTTCCTCCCAGCACTTCCGGGTGTGGCGGAAGTGCTGGGCTCCAGGGTTCTTCAGGCACCGGGGTGCCGCCTGCTGGTGGCCATGAGCCCCTACAGGGTTGGGCTTCCAAGCCCCCTACCCGAGGCCACCAACAAAACCAGGGCGGTTGCCCCCTCGTGGTCGGGAGGAGGTACCAGCCCTCCTTGGATCCCCTTGGGCGTCCCGGCTGGGCTCCACCCTCAGCCGCATGCCACAACTGTTACGTACATAGCAGGAAGTTGTCTCTTGTCAGTACATCAGAGGTGTTTTTCCTGCTGTGATAGCGTGTACAATGCTGTGCAGAAGAGCTCATCTTAATCTTTTGTCTTCACCCTTCAACAATGTCTTTGAAACACAAATCTGATGCAAGTCCAGGTGATACAGTAAAGAAGAGAAAAAACATCACCATTGAAAATAAAGTAGAAATAATAAAAAGGTCAGAGAGACGTGAAACTCCATCATTCATTGGCAGAGCACTTGATTACAGTCGGTCAACAATAGCATTTATTAAATTTATGTACCTGTTCCAACTTATATACAAATTCAGCTTAAGTACAAACCTACATTCCCTATCTCGTACGTAACCCATGGACTGCCTGTACTTAATTATGTTTGATTTGGTTCTGCCCTTACCAATACATTTACAGATTAAGACAAAGACAGTTCAACATCTAGATTGAACCGTACTTTAAAATGTATAGATATTTTGTGTAAGTCAATTGTAACTGTGGAAAACAATTTAAATCAGCCCAACATCAAATTACAATGTGACCATGTAAAACAAAAGTGATCAAAGCACATAAAAACTCACCCCGGTTAAATTAATGTGTTGAAAACTGGAGAAAAACAAAGCGTCAGGTCTATAGAATTGTATGGACAGTGTTAAAAAGCATATAAAAAAAGCTCTCTTTAAAGCCTACTCGGACTACTATTCTAAAATAATAGGTAACAACAATAATAATCCTCATGTACTGTTTAGAACAGTGTCTACTTTAACAAATGGCAAATCATAACTACAGTGCAAAATATTAACAGCTATTTGCAGTACCAACTTCATGAACTTCTTTAATGGGAAAATTTATTTGGTCTCATCCAAATGGTTTTAATTAAAGTTAATGCAAGTATATATAAGCATGAACAGCAGAAAAATGTCTCAGAAAGAAATGGATAAGATAGATAAAACTTCATCTAAGGCTAAACAGGCCTCAAGTTCAAGGTACGGCCTGAAAGAAACTGACCTGGAACAGCCAGATGAAAGAATCGAACTCCTGGGACCTGGCGCCGCAGCATCACCTCTAGCCAAGAGTGAAAGTGGGCGTGAAAGTGCAATGTTAGTCGGTCCAGGAGAACTCGTCAATTCCAGAAGGATCATTGAAACTGAAACTGGCCTTATTATCTGCGCTGTCAACTACCCCCCGCAAGACAGCAACACAG
Source organism: Polypterus senegalus (assembly GCF_016835505.1). Classification (NCBI taxonomy): domain Eukaryota; kingdom Metazoa; phylum Chordata; class Cladistia; order Polypteriformes; family Polypteridae; genus Polypterus; species Polypterus senegalus. The sequence goes on along the minus strand of NC_053170.1, from coordinate 73,368,757 downwards.
ACTCCAAGTAGGCTTGCTACTCCACCTGGTAACAATCACTGCAATGATTACTGCAATAACTACCACTCTTGTGGGGACAGAGAGGATCTAAAGAATAATATAAAGAAGGTTACAAATGATATAAGGAAAGGTGTAAAGGACTAAAAAAGACAATTCAGGATATTAAAGACCAGGAGAAACGCTTAAGTAATCACTTTGAGGCAACCTTTAAAGGTATGCTAGAAAAAATTGAGGTAAAAATGAAGGAGAAATACAGGAAAATGTGAGAATAAATTTAGAGCACTTAGTGCTTAGTTTGAAGATGTTAACTCCTTCTGGTCTAACTCTCGGTACTCTCCACGTAACACAGATAGGAATGCTGACCACAGTGTGTTGGCCAGTGTAGCTCGGTCGGTTACCACCGCTTCCAAATGTGACAGCACCATTGTCAGTTTCGGTCTACTGAACATCCACTCACTCACAAGCAAGGGGCATCTCATCCAGGATCTCCTCGTTGTCTGTAAGTTTGACTTTCTCTGTTTAACCGGGACATGGCAGCAAATTCAAGAATATTCTCAACTTAATGAATCCATCCCCCTGGGGTTTGTTTATATTTGTCAACCCCGTACTTTTAGCCATGGAGAAGGTATAGCAATAATTTATTGTGAGAAGTGGAATGTCCTGCCATTGTCTGCTCCTGCTGTTAGCTCTTTTGAATTAACTGTGTGTCAATTGTCTGGGCCTATTCCTACCATCATTGCAACTATCTACCGCCCCTCTAAATCAAACAATGATTTTTTGAACAATCTTGCTACCTTTCTTACCCTTTTATCTACACTTACTTCAGACATAATTCTGTTGGGGGATTTTAATATACATATGGACAATATCAACATTCCTCTCACTAGAATTTTTTTATCTTGCCTTGAGAGTTTTGGATACCAGCAGTATACTGATGTTCCCACCCATTGTAAAGGACATATCTTGGACTTGATCTGCTACTCTGGTGTTGTCCCTCTCGAGCTTACAGCAGATGAACTCACTATAACTGATAATTTTCTCCATTCGTTTAATGCTAAACTTATTTCTTCTATTACTAAGCTCCCCTGTCTCATCTCTTATCGCAATATTAAGAATATTAACTTAAATTTTCTTTCTTCTAGAATTGATTCCCAAATGGACTTTTATAATCTACTCTTGAAGAATTGGTCTCATATTATAACACTGGATTCAATGATATTCTTAATTCTCTTGCTCCATTAAAAACCAGATCTGTTTCTTTTTCTTTTTCTGTCCCCTGGTTTAAGCCTGAACTTCGGCTTCTGAAAGCCATGGGCAGGCAACTTGAACGGTTATATAAAAAAACTGGACTCTTTGTTCACAAAGAGATGTATAAAAATCATACACTTTATTATAAGGACTGTATAGCTCCAACCAAATACAGGGTGACACAGAAAAACAGGAACATTTGAAAAACCCAATAAAAATAAAAGAAATCCAAAAAAAAAATTGACAGCAATTGAACCACTACAACTTGCCTTTTTAAGATACCATCCATCCATCCTCTTCCGCTTATCCAGAGTCGGGTCGCGGGGGTAACAGCTTAAGCAGAGCATCCATAGAGCATCATGTGCCAGCCTGTCTTGTAATTGAACTAATGGGTAACTCATTTATCTCAAAGCATTGTTGGAGTTTTTTAACTAAGAAGTTAAGTTTGTAGCTGGGTCTTATTGCAGAGCTCTGTTCCACTCTAATATTCTCTTTAATGCAACCTTTTTATTCCTAATATGAAACAGTTTTGATCAGCTTCTTTTACAGCATCTCATTTTAAAGCACTCCATTTCATTTGAATTACAGTTCTGCATGCTTAAATCTTGACTCATGATTGATTTTTTTTATCTTTTTAAAAACAGCTCCATCATAAAATAACATGAAGGATGCCTATATATTTTTTGTAGGGATAGTTCAAATAATTCTTTATTTCACATATTTACACTATATTGAACTAGATTTATGGGTGGCATGATGGAGCAGTTGTAGCGTGGCTGCTTTGCAGTAAGGAGATCTGGGTTTATATCCCAGGTCCTCCCTGTGTTGAGTTTGAATATTCTCCTTGTGTCTGTGTGGGTTTCCTCCATTAAATATGTTGAGATGTGCAAAGATATGCATGGCAGGTGAATTAACTATGGTAAATTGGCCATGGTGTGTGTTTGGTGTGTGTGTGTGTGTGTGTGTTCGAACTGTCCAAGGTTTGTTCCTGTCTTGTGCCCTATGCTGGCTGGGATAGACTTCAGCCCTTCCTCATGATTCTGGTATGGATTAAGCAGGTTAGAAAATGACACGACATTAATTAGATCCACAGCACAATTCTTCCCAGTTTTACTATCTCTTGAACACAGCATACATTAACTCTTTTAGAGCTGATGTCAACTTTTGTCAAAATTCAGGGGTAGAGGATGGTAATCAACAAAATCAGCCCTTACACTTTAGTTTGACTCTCTTTGCTAGAAGAAAAGTTACGTAGCTTTGTTGATTTAACCTCAATTCCCTACGCATGCTTGAGTAGCGAAGAGCAAGCAACCTCTAAAGTGGCATCGACATCTGGCGAGCGACCAAAGCAAAATACTCCATGGATGTTTTACGTAATTTCGTTGAATAGGAATCTGACTTGTCGGAGTTTGATGCAAGTGAGATGGATATCGAAAACGAAAGTGAGGTACCAGCATCATCTGATCGCTCCCCTGCTGATTGTGGTGCTGAACACTTTTGTGTGGCTGATGTGCCTACAGCAGCGTTCGCCTGGGAGGACCACCACTTATGATGACAAGCCAGGCAGCCGGCCCACCGTGCATTCCTACTGACCATTAAGGTGCCCCCACGCAACCACTGCAACAAACAGGGATGAGTGAAAAGTACAAAGTTAAATATCATTCATAACTTCAGTGCCACTTACAGATATCCTGTTTCCATAAGTCATCAAAGGTCTGGCAACAATTGAATATGCTGAGATGCTTTCATGTAACAATGTTGAAATTGTCATTTTTAGCTAACTATCACTCTGTTACTCTGGGAATTTTAATGCATGCTGCCGTTTATGGTCTGCAGAGATGAGTTTAATTTATGAGAGTTGGTTTATAACTCAAAGTGTCACATAAACTACTTCGCTATCTCTCTGTTGTGGTGCCAGGTTGTTGTGAGACTGTGTTTCAGCAAACAACTGAAACACACTTGATTTAAAAAGCAAAAAGTATAATTTATTAATAAACTCGCAATTTGGATTATGTATTCAGAATCACATTAAACACACACTTCAAAATTAAACATGTCACTTGTTTATTTATTTATTCAGAATTCTGGCAAAGTATCATGTAAATATGTGATCACCACAGTATTCCACCACAGAAGAATCTGTTGCACCATTGTGACTTTATTTATTTATGTGTTTGTTTGTGTGTTTGTATACAGTAATGTTTAAAGGTAAAATCAGCTATTATCAGAGTGTTTTCAAAAAGTACCAAATACAAACATGAGAATTTAATGTGGAAAGAATGCATAAACACAAACCTGAGAAACATTTCAAAAGAAATACCCAGAGACAACCTTCTGGAATTTAAAAACAAGGACAACAAGAACCGCATCCCCCTTGTTGTTACCTATATCTTGAAGAACTTCAAAAAAATTATAATAGAATCATAATGACGACTCGCTGAGAGATGTATTACCAGAACCTTCCCTCCTGGCATAGATACAACCACCAAACCTGCAGCAAGTAATTGACTAAAGCTCCCTGAGTGAACTAACAGATAGGTAACAACAACAACATTTATTTATATAGCACATTTTCATACAAAAAGTAGCTCAAAGTGCTTTACATAATGAAGAATAAAAAAATAAGACACAGTAAGAAAATAAAATAAGTCAGCATTAATTAACACAGAATACGAGTAAGGTCCAATGGCCAGGGTGGACAGAAAAAAACAAAAATATCTCCAGACGGCTGAAGAAAAAAAAAAAGGGATTCCAGATCATTAGACTGCACAGTCCCCTCTGGGCATTCTACCTAACATAAATGAAACAGTCCTCTTTGGATTTAGGTGTTCTCACGGAAGGACTTGATGATGATGGTCATGTAGACTTCTGGCTTTTAATCCATCCATCATTGTTGGAGCATCATGATGCTTTGAGTAGAAACCGGAAAACGAAACAGAAGAGAGAGTAGGGGTCAATACGGATTTTAGAGCCACCATGAATAGTTATTATGAGGAATTGAACATACAGAGTATCAGGATTAAGTTAAAGTGAAGTTATGAAAAGGCCATGTTAAAGTAATGTGTTTTCAGCAGTGTTTTAAAGTGCTCTACTGTATTAGCCTGGCGAATTCCTATTGGCAGGCTATTCCAGATTTTAGGTGTATAACAGCAGAAGGCCGCCTCACCACTTTTAAGTTTTGTTCTTGGAATTCTAAGGAGATATTCATTTGAGGATCTAAGGTTACAATTTGGAATATAATGCGTCAGACATTCCGATATATAAGATGGGGCGTGATTATTTAAGGCTTTATAAACCATAAGCAGAATTTTAAAGTCAATCCTGAATGACACAGGTAACCAGTGTAGTGACATTAAAACTGGAGAAATGTGTTCGGATTTTCTTTTCCTAGTTAGGATTCTAGCAGCTGCATTCTGCACTAGTTGCAAACGATTTATGTCTTTTTTGGGTAGTCCTGAGAGGAGTGCGTTACAGTAATCTAGTCGACTGAAAACAAAGCGTGAACTAATTTCTCAGCATCTTTCAGTGATATAAGAGGTCTAACTTTACTTATGTTTCTTAAGTGAAAAAATGCTGTCCTAATGATCTGATTAATATGCGATTTAAAATTCAGATTACAGTCAACAATTACCCTAAGCTTTTTACCTCCGTCTTGACTTTTAATCCTAATGTATCCAGTTTATTTCTAATAGCCTCATTGTATCCATTATTGCCAGTCACTAAGATTTCAGTTTTCTCTTTATTTAACTTGAGAAAGTTACTATTCATCCATTCTGAGATACAAGTCAGACATTGTGTTAGTGAATCAAGAGAATCGGGTCATCAGGTGCTATTGATAAGTACAGCTGTGTGTCATCAGCATAGCTGTGGTAGCTCACGTTGTGCCCTGAGATAATCTGACCTAACGGAAGCATGTAGATTGAGAAGAGCAGCGGACCCAGGATAGAGCCTTGTGGAACACCATATTGGATATCATGTGTCTTTGAGTTGTAATTACCACAACTAACAAAAATTTTCTCCCTGTCAGGTAGGATTCAAACCAATTTAAGACACTGCCAGAGAGGCCCACCCATTGACTAAGGCGATTTCTAAGAATATTATGATCAATGGTGTCAAATGCAGCACTCAGATCTAAGAGGATGAGAACAGATAAATGGCCTCTGTCTGCATTCACCCAAGTCATTTACTACTTTAACGAGTGCAGTTTCTGTGCTGTGATTTGTTCTAAAACCTGACTGAAATTTATCAAGAATAGCATGTTTATTTAGGTGGTCATTTAACTGCATAATGACTGCCTTCTCCAGAACTTTACTTAAGAAAGGCAGGTTAGAGATGGGTCTAAAATTTTCAAGAGCCGACGGGTCAAGATTATGTTTCTTAAGTAGGGGTTTAACTACAGCAGTCTTAAGACAGTCTGGGAAGACCCCAGTATCTAGTGACGAATTTACTATGTCAAGAACATTATCAATTAGCACGCCTGATACTTCTTTGAAATAATTTGTTGGTATTGGGTCAAGGAGGCAGGTGGAGGGTTTTAATTGAGATATTATTTTTTGTAAATCAGGTAAATCTATCCTAGTGAAAGAGTTTAATTTGTTTATAACAGAATGCTGGGGTTTAGGAGGATCCTTAGTGTTGGGGAGATATACTATGTTATTTCTAATATCATTAATTTTTGATTGAAAATACAGTGATAGCCTCACAGGTTTTACTGGAAGAACTTTGGAGGCATTCCTTTGAGTTACCCGGGTTTAGTAGGTGATCAATTGTAGAAAATAAGAGTCTGGGATTACTAGCATTGTTATTTATAATCTTAGAGAAATAGCAGCGCCTCTCAAGACGGACAGTGTTATTGTATTCTGTTATTTTAACTTTTAATATTTCATAGTGGATAGTTAGTTTAGTCTTCCTCCATTTACGCTCAGCTCTACGACATGTTCTTTTTAAATCAGACACTCTTTGGGTCTTTCATGGTATAACAATGCTAGAAGATTTTTTTATTGTCTTTTCAGGTGCAACTCTGTCAACAGCAGCTCTCACTTTAGTATTAAATCTTTCCACCTTATTATTTACATTATCCTCGCTATTATAGTTGGCACTATAAACGGACTGATTGCTTAGAATGTTTGTAAGTTTTAAAGCTGCTGCTGAGTCAAAGAAGTAACGGCACATTTCCCTGCCTACAGAAAAGATGTAACATGTGTGCTCACATTTATAATACAGATTGTGTAGTTATACCACATTGCAGACCAGAACATTGCATAAAGGAAATATTTTCCTAACAATCATGTAATGTGGTCTACTAATTCTTTGTATGAAATGTCCCAACAATGCACTGTATGTGGGATAAATTGGAAAAACACTCCACCAAAGAATCAATTTGCAGAGGTCTCAAATTAAGTATGTCAATAGGGATGTTCCTGTAGCAGCCCACTTCAACAGCCATAGACACTGTGAGAGGGACTTTAAAGTCACAGTGCTTATGGGCAACTTCGGAACAGAGCAAGAGGGAGGGAATAGGAAGTTAAACTGATGCTAAAACTTAACACATTACAACATGGTTTAAATAGAGATGAGAATTTTATGACCAAATATGAGGATTGTTTATATCTCTCTCTGACTGACCCTGACAAATCTGACTACAGATCCACATTTTATGGAAAACTCATGAAAATCTTCAAAAGACTTTGAATGTTATCAAAAGATCTTGACTATACATTATTCTCCTCTACTACTAAATGAATCATAGGCTGCAGAGATCTATTAATCTTTTACATTTAAGTTGACCCACTTAAAATTTGTCCAATGCTGTGTCTATCCTTGTGTCTATATAAACACAGGGAGTTCTAGTTTCTGTATTACAGCTTGCCTGAAGAAGGGGCCTCAGCTGCCTCAAAAGCTTGCAAATTGTAATCTTTTTAATTAGCCAATAAAAGATGTGATTTTGCTTGACTTCTCATTGCGTCCATAATGACTGATATGGTACAATACCCTTCTACTATAGATATCCATTACATACATTCATTATCCAACCCACTATATCCTAACAAAGGGTCACGGGGGTCTGCTAGAGCCAATCCCAGCCAACACAGGGCACAAGGCAGGAACAAACCCCGGGCAGGGTTCCAGCCTACCACAGGGCACACAGGCATACACACCCCCAGGACAATTTAGGATCGCCAATGCACCTAACCTGCATGTCTTTGGACTGTGGGAGGAAACTGGAGCACCTGGAAGAAGCAGACACGGGGAGAACATGCAGACTCCTCCTCCACTGCACCACTGTGCCACCCTACTGTAGATGTAATGTAGTGAATTGGATAAAGGAATTGATTTAAGATTAAGCAAAAGAAAAGGAAATTAAATACTGTTAAGTCAAAAGCTACTATAATAATTCAGAATGCATCTCTATTATTTCACAAAACTCAGAGTTTTGATGACATCTTCAGACTCTGATGACTTTAATCTTTCTACTTCAACATCCTCTCCTCAGTGGAAACAAGCAAACTTAAAAGATAAAAGCAATGTTATCTCTTGACTCATACTGTTTTTTGTCAATAATAGCCATTGCTTGTTAAGGTCTGTCAAATCACTTTTATCTGCAAGAAAAAGAGCCAGCTGCCAACAAGTCATTTGTTTTCTATGAGCAATTCTTACAAAATGAGATTACAGAAACAGTAGGAAAGTGAAACAGGAACGTAAATCAGGTGCTCAATAAGTCAATACTTCTTTATATTTTTATATATAAGCTATACTAAAATAGCACATCTTTCTTATACCTTTGCATTTCAGAAAGATGTCAGGCACAAAAAAATCCAAAGAAAAAGAGAAAAGATAAATGTATGGTTGAGGAAGGAAAAACTGAGAAATTAAAAAGCTAAAACTGCTCTGGTGACTGAAAAAGCCAACAAAATAAATCATGTTGGTGAATAAGGAAATTAATTGAATATTCACAGCTTAAAAAATTACCCTGCAGTGTGATTCAGAGTGTTCTGGATATTTTGGGGATTTTTCAGCAGAGCTGTGAAATCAAAACCTGAAGATGAACCAATAGTTTACTGTATTTGTCCAAGATGTTATTTTTTTAAATGGTGTGCCTATGAGGGAAGTTACCTTTAGGAAATGCCCAAATTATGCAGGAGTTTGCATGTTTTCCTTTGTTCCACAGTGTAATAGCATCCTGCTTGATTGGCCTCTGCAAATTGTCTCAGTGTGCATGAATGGACCTTGAGATAGATTTGCATCTCAGTTAGGCTGGCTGCTGCTTTTCTTTCACCCATTGTATTTATTGCAACCCTGACTAGGAATAAGCAGGTTTAGAGAATGGATGGACAGGTGTATGTTCTCTAAGATTTAAACATCTATGACATGTAGGCTGAAATTTTGTGGACATTTCTGGTGCTACCCACCCATTCAGTAGCTTTAATGCCTCTGGTAAGATAATTCAGAATGAAGTAGCATGTCTGGCGTTCAAGTAGCTTTGGCAGGCACATCACGCCTGTTTTCATTTCACTACATTTTTCCCTGCAGCATCAGATATTGTGTTCAAATCCTTGATGCCTGCCTATAGACCAGTCCATGAGTCAACACCTACTGTATATACAGTATATGGTGATACCTTTAAAGTCCTTTTTGAACACTCAGCTCTGCTGATGAATTGCATCTACCGATGCCACCTCTGTATGGCATCAAATATCAGTCCCGACTTTTTCTGTGGTTTTGTTAGGTTCTTGTAGTCAAGGAAGTGTAACTAGCATTCATTTCACTCTGAGTGGTTCCCTTTAGATGCCTAAACTTGTCCTTTAACATTTGTTCTTAAACAGGCCCCTAGACTGGTGATTAATCGATTATGTGAACCTCATTAGTAAGTTGCTCTGGATGAAAGCATCTGCTAAGCAAATAAATATAAATAAAGATACAAAGTCCTCAATTCCTCCCTACTAGGCCATTTCTCATACACCACCTCTATGTTCAGACCACCTGAAATAACTTCTTTCAAACCAAAGAATCAGAGGTACTGCTCCAAGATCCCTATATAGTTCTAAGCCCAACAACCCTGAGCTAAAATTCTTAAATTTTGCAGGAAGGAAGTCTATACATCATGCCATAACATCCTTCTTCACAAGGTTTTATATTCCTAAACTGTAACATGCATGATTAGTTAAACAGTGTGAAAATAAGATATAATGGTAAACATTTGGCTAAATTACGTTTAACAATAATTAGTCACTAAACAAATGTCTGCTTTTGCCCATGACCCCACCCCTCCAGCAACATTTCCTCTTCCTGCAAAACCTTGAGTTACTTTATATAGCATCTGGCAGTTCATCAGTTCCGCATCTCAACCCGCAATTTATTAGTCATATCTTAAAGTGTGACTTTAAAAATAATTTCAGGATTCTTACAAAATGCCCAAAGAATTAGATCTAATTTAATCACTATACTAAGTCTACCTGATATCATAAAGGGTGTCCCAAAATGGCGGCACAGTGGTAGCGCTGCTGCCTCACAGTTAAGCGTTCCCGGGTCCTCCCTGCGTGGAATTTGCATTTTCTCCCCGTGTCTGCATGGGTTTCCACAGTCCAAAGACATGCCAGTTAGGTGGATTGGCGATTCTAAATTGGCCCTAGTGTGTGCTTGGTGTGTGTTTGTGTGTGTCCTGCGGTGGGTTGGCACCCTGCCCAGGATTGGTTCCTGCCTTGTGCCTTGTGTTGGCTGGGATTGGCTCCAGCAGACCCCCGTGACCCTGTGTTCGGATTCAGTGGGTTAGAAAATGGATGGATGGTGTCCCAAAATTCTTGCAAGAAGTAATTTTGATAGAGAACACAGGTTTTTAATTAAAAATTGTAAATTTTTAATTTATTCATAAAGTATACAGTATAGGGTTATGTATGAATAGCATATCGGGTAAATGGCCTCCACGGCTTTTCTGGCACATACGCACTCTTTTGTCGAAATTTTCCATGACCGTTTTGCATAAATGTGGCTGAATTTCGTTGATACAGAGATCAATTTCCTCCTTCAAGGCGTGGGTGGTCGTGGGCTTGATGGCATAAACCTTAGACTTCAAAAAACCCCAAAGAAAAAAGTCCAACAGCGTTAAAATGCATGATCTGGACGGCCAATTTTGATCACCAAAACAGAAAATTACACGACCAGGAAATGGCTCATGCAGTAATTGAATTGTTTCTCAGGCTGTATGGCATGTTGCACTGTCTTGTTGAAACCACATGTTGTCCACATCCATATCTTGCAATTTAGGCACAAGAAGCTGGATTATTGTGTCGCGATAACGAGCACCATTAACTGATATTGCCTGACCAGCCACATTTTCGAAGAAGAATAGTCCGATAATGTCTCCAGCCCAAAATCCGCACCAAAAAGTGACACGTTGTGGATGCATTTGTTTCTCAACAATCACTCGTGGATTTTCTGAACTCCAAATGCGATAATTTTGACGATTAACGAAGCTATCAAGATGAAAATGAGCCTCATCGCTGAAGATGATTTTGTTCAAAAAAGTTGAAATTAAATCACTATTCTGACCATATTTTGTATGAAAATTGCGAACTGTAGCTGCCAAACCTTCATTATTTTTAAAATATTGCTCAACAGTGAAAATGCGTTGTTCTTTTGTATAGCGCTCCATTTTTAATAACCCTGCACCGTGAGCTGTCACACTGTCTTTTTTTTTCGTTGGCAACACTTTACCGCACAAATCGCGCCAAATTCAAATCTTGCATGAATTTTGGAACACCCGTTATAAAATCAAAGAATTGTTTTCTCCATCCAAAAAAACAGCATGGCAATTTAAAGCTATAATTTTCAAGTCATGTCTACTGCCATTACACAAATGTATTTGTGGATATCAGACATATCAGACATGAAATTGGTAAAGACTGCCATTGTGGACTAACAAATAGAATCGAATACAGCAACCTAATAACAGCATTCACTTTCCAAAAATAATGCAAATGTGATGCAAGCAGAGATTTAGAAAAACAACAGCTATTTTAAAAAGTGTAATCTAGTTAGCAGTTTGCAGATTCATTTTTTTTATTTTGTAATGGGCTACTGCTCTGAACTTAAACATTCACCTATTGTATCCATATACCCGTCAATTAATTTTTCTTAACGCAGCTTTCTTGAGCAGTGAGGTACCAGCACCTAACATTGTAAAAATCGACTGAACATAATCAATGCAGTTTGTAATGTTATTTGCTCTTGATGGTGCTATATCAAAAAAACACTAACTAATACACAATGAGGTCAATACTTGTATATTTCATTAAGAGGTCATTTTCTTATGTTATTCGTCATTGCAAATTCAGTTCAATTCAATTCAGTTTATTTCTGTACAGTGCTATTCACTGAATGTAGGTGTAGAGCGCTGTGACAAGTTCTCAGGTATAACACAAGTATACTAATTTTACAAATTACTAAATGCAGAATTAGTACACATAAAGATATAGATTTCTTAAAGCACACAGAAAACAAAGTATGAACTGATTATTATAAGTGAAAACCAGCAATAGCTGTTGTGGAAGACACATGGCCTGGATCACGCTGGAAAGGATGCAATGGTTCAAGAGGTTCAGAGACATTGGGAAGCAGTAGGCTTCTCTACATACGCAGAGCAATTCTGTAAACGCTGTGCAGTATGTCAGAAATTTAATGTAGGGAAGGGTATTCAGGTAAGTCCCGCCGTTACACCTAACCCAATGGGTCCATTCGAACACCTCCAAATGGACTTCATTGAATTAACACCATCAAAGGGGTACTGATACTGTTTAGTAATTGTTGATGTGTTCTCCCGATGGGTGGAAGCTTTCCCTTCCAAACATGCAGATGCCAAAAGTGTGGCAAAAGCTTTGATAAAGGAAATCATTCCAAGATGGGGAATACCACAGAAATTGCAGACTGATAATGGTAGTCATTTTGTAAATTCTGTTATAAATGAATTAACCACCTGGCTCCAGATAAATGTGCATCATTATTGCAAATACCACCCCCAGAGTGGAGGTATTGTGAAACGATGCAATGGTACCTTGAGAACTAGTCCTCCATCAAAGGACTCCCCGATTCCGTCAGGAACCTGGATTCTGGTTAGAGATACTCGAAGGAAACATTGGCATCACCCTCGGTGGAGAGGACCGTTCCAAGTTCTGCTGTCGACACCACACGCTGTTAAAGTTGAGGGACTGCCTGCTTGGATTCACATCTCACATTGCAAAAGATGGCACCCTTGATTGTGGTATCCTTGTTTGCTGCCATATCCTGAAGATGTAAAAACTGGGTTAACTGGATAATTTACTTTTGCCTGGTGTTTCTTATGGACATGTGAACTAGTGTGCCCTGTGATAGGATGGCATCCAGTTCAAGGATTCCAGTGCCTACAACTTTGATAGGTGCCAGATGACCATGACCCTGAACTGAAGTGGGTTAGAAAATGGATGGACTGATAAATGTATGAAAGACGCTATATAATGCACGGCTTGAAAGAAAGCTGGATTTTTGTTCTTCCTACAGATTATTTTCTAGAACATAATAGTAAAAATTGTATGTACTTTCAGCTATAAGAACAGCAATATTTGGACATTTTAGGGTGATTTATTTTCAAGTCGCCGGGGACTTCTTGTGCTTTGTTCTTGTTTGCAGGTTTCTGGTGGCTCATTTAGCTGAGCTGTAGCCACTGTTGTGGGTCCTGAATCAGAACACACCTCCACTCAACCTGGTTAAATGGCTTAAGTCAGTTTTCATCTCTCTTACGGTTGCTTTTATCATTCTCCTGCTTGTAGCTTGCTGTATTGTTCCTTTGATAAGATACATTGTATCCAAGTATTTTACTGCCTCTATGGCAAAGGCTTACTTTTTACACGAAGAAAAAATACTTCAGATCAGCACAGCCACCCCACACCTCCTCCGCCCACTCCACTCCATCCTCCTCTCCTACCCTTTCCTACTCAACTCACCCTGATCAAATATTTTTTGTTTGCTAAAAAAGGGGGGAATGTGGAAGACGAATGTTCTCTTCGTTCCCTTGTACTAATTCATGTCTGAGAAGTAAGCTTTACTAAACCATGTAAAAACATGCTTTGTTTTAGCAAACAGAAAAATATTTGTGCAAAGGACTCAAGGTCTAAGCATTCCACATGAGTTTGCCTTATCACGTTTTCCCTTAGCTTACATCTGAACGCCATAGCAAAAGGGGCCAAGAAATCAAGTTGCATAAGGGGAGTTGAAGGGGCTCAAGGATTGTGTATAATAAACGTGTTGGCTGTTACATTTCATAATGATATTAAATCACGCATTCTAGGGGTATAAAAACTTGCCCCACCCAACAGACGGGGTTCAGAAAAGCCCTGACGCTGTCATGTATATTTGATTGTCTGCTTTTCGAAAACTCTTCTCACTGTGACTCTGCAAAATAAAACTGCTTTATAATTTCACCTGCTGTCTGGTCTGAAGTCTTCGTCCACACTGTCCAAAAATTAATGCTTAAACTATGGCCAGTTGACAACGGAGGAGAGAAAAGCAAAAACTCCAGTCAGCAGCATCCCTGGAGGAAATAAACCTCTGTGGGGTTTCACAGTCAATTCTAAAAGAGAAAATCAAAGACCAAGTCAGATGCGGTTACAGTCCTTGACACTTCGGCCAACTGGCCTCCTAACACCTCCTGGACATTTTACAGTACAGTCTGTGCTGGGTCATCCAGTCTGATGGCACAATCTTTTCATCCAATGATTCCAATGGCCGCATTATCTGACATGACTTTTCCATCGGCCACAACTAGATACTGAGAAGAAAAACAGAATAGAGAAGGGTTTGTAATCATGTGTAAACATTGTATTGCTTTTATTTTTGTACAAATGACTATCCATCCCATTATTTTACAACCCACTATATCCTAATTACAGGGTCATGGGGTCTGCTGTAGCCAATCCCAGGCACAAGGTAGGAAACAAACCCCAGGCAGGGCACCAGCCCACCACAGGGCACAATTTAGAATCACGAATGCACCTAACCTGCATGTTGGACTGTGGGAGGAAACTGGAGCACCCGGAGGAAACCCACACAAACACGGGGAGAACATGCAAACTCCACACGGGGAGGTCCCAGGAAGCCTCCTAACTGCAAGGCAGCAGTGCTACCACTGCACCACCACGCTGTCCTACAAATGACTAACAAACAGAAATTCAGTATGCACGACTAATCAGCAGCTATATTCAGTGTATGATAGACTAAAGCAGTAAGTCTTCAGACTGGATTTACAATCTGTTATTAAAAGAGTATCCTTCATATTAACGCGCTGATCATTCTATATATTCAGAGCCCTATAACTAAAAAAAAATAAAACCAAATACTTTCCATAAACACTCAAGAGCAATAATACATTAAAAAAGAATGAATGGAGACACATTGTTGACTGCCCACTGAGAAAATAATTAGTTTAATGCATAACATAACATTCTCAAATGCAGTTAACTCAGCTCTGGATCATAAAGGCTTGAGCTCAAGGGCAACAGTCCACCACAGAGCCCACTCTCACACAGCTACGCTCACAAAGTGCTGATAAAGAATCATCAGTTCCACACATCTTTTGGGAAAGCCTACACATACACAGGAAAAGAAGAAAACAACACACAAATAGCATACTGGCCCAGGATTTGGACCCAGGACATTGGAATTGTAACACATCAGTACAAAAGTCATTAAAATAATACGTATTGCTACATTAGTAAAAATGTATTGTTTATAGTAGTAGTAGTTGTAGCATTATGGTTTTGTGGCAGATGTTTCTATATGAGAGCCTCTGTCTCTCAAGACTACCCAAATCAGTTTACATCTGTCAATTCATGTTTTCCTTCAAACTCGTGAGCAGTACATTTTAAACACAATAAACACAAGAATTGAACCCAAAAAATGCATTTTGTTTAGAAATTATTTTTAAGCAGACATTTCAATAAAAGCATGATCATGTACACTTTCAAGCATGCATATACTCTTAAAGTAGATGGTTATTAAGAAATATTTGTGCAAAAATGCAGTCTGCCACAGGGAAGAGTAATTTGTTAATTAGATTTGGAAGTGCAAGCAACCGGTTGTCATTTCCAGCAGGAGCAGTCAAACCACATCCTATGAAGAACATCTGGATGGACTGCTGCTGGTGGGGAAGCCCCTATAGGAGCAACTGAGCTGTAGTCCTTGCCATTTAAAGAAAGCTTTTGGAATGTTCCGCAGGCTTCAGGCAACTTCCCAAAATATTTTTAATTCCCCTGCCTGACTTTACTGTAGATTTTTGGAAGTCCACATCCAGAGATCAGCAAGTCATGTGTCTCTCTGTGGGAAATATGTGAGGTTTATATGTAATACAAATTGGCACTAGACATGATAAACACTTTGTACAAGAGAATATTATGTTTCTGATTTTATTAGGCCAGAAATTATAGGACAAGTCAAGTCCATTATATTTACTGTATCTGCTAACACAATTTTATATTTTGTATTTAGAACATTAAACAATAATATACCCATCCACTGTCTGAATTTGCCTGTCCTGTTACAGGATAATTGGTATTTATTGCCTTCTCTGACAGCATCAGGTGCAGGGCAGGAACCACCCAGAATTTGGATCCAATGTTACAGTGACAATCACATAAAAAGACCAAAAATAATCCAACAAATGATTGTTTATTGATTTCAGCATCTGAAAATCTTTCAAAACCTTGGCAGTTATGTTTCAAGGTTTGTATTCCTCAAGAACGATGAGTTGTACTAGGGTGTTGTACCATGTTAGCCATTATGGATGTAATTAGAAGTGAAGCAAAATGACACCTTTTATTAGCTAACTAGAAAGATTTTAATATGCAAGCTTCTTGCATGAAGAAGGGGCCTGAGTTGCCTCAAAAACTTGCATACTGAAAATTGTTAAGTTAGCCAATAAAAGGTGTCATTTTGCTTTCATACTTACTTTCATACTTAGATCGGTTCCATGATGGATCACGTTCATACCTCATATGAACCGCTCCAGCATTTGCTTGGTACAGGACCAAGACCACCATTTCCAAAGGGTCTTTGTGTGGTTGTTTTGATTTGCATTTAAGTGTGATTGGCATGTTCACATCATGATCAAGCCATGATTGAAAATGTACACATCTGATACTGGATAAACTTGAGATTTTGGGTGTGTGCATATTTATGGACTGAAGAAGTGTGTTTGAAAATAGAAAGATACATCTATCTATTATTATTCATTTATTTATTTACAATACAATACAATACAGTTTATTTTTGTATAGCCCAAAATCACACAGGAAGTGCCGCAATGGGCTTTAACAGGCCCTGCCTTTTGACAGCCCCCCAGCCTTGACTCTCTGAGAAGACAAGGAAAAACTCCCAATAAAAACCTTGTAGGGAAAAATGGAAGAAACCTCGGGAAAGGCAGTTCAAAGAGAGACCCCTTTCCAGGTAGGTTGGGCATGCAGTGGGTGTCAAAAGTAGGGGGTCAATACAATACAATATACAGAACAGAACAATTCCTTAAGACAGCATAATAATAAAAATTTTAGAATTATGGTTTAACAGTAGATGATATGACATAATTAGGTTTGGATATTTTTAGAGTCCTGGAGACCTCATCCATCTAGCTGCCTCCCCATTTGGCCATGCCACGGCTGAAATGTTGCTCCGATGAAAGGACCCCTCTTTCCCATGATTCCTGTGATCCTCCATCAGGGATGACTTTACCATAGGCAGGCAAACAACTTGGCAGGGGGGCCGTGGCACCAATGGCCACATTTGAGTACCGAGAAGAGAAACAGAATAGGTGAGGGTTAGTATCAAATTATAATTATCGTGTTACTTATGTTTTAGTGCTAATGACTAACAACAGAGATGCAGTCTGTACAGTTAATCAGCAACTCTAGTCAGGATATGCTAAACTGAAGTAGTGAGTCTTCAGCCGGGATTTAAAGGCTGAGACCGAGGGGGCATCTCTTATGGAAGCAGGAAGACCATTCCACAGTTTAGGGGCCCTGTAACTAAAAGCTCGACCTCCCACTGTTATTTTATTAATCCTTGGAATCCTAAGCAGACTGGCATCTTGAGATCTTAATGTGTGCTCAGGTTTGTAAGTCATGATAAGTTCAGACAAGTAAGCCGGACCTTGGCCATTTAATGCTTTATATTTTAAAAGGAGGATTTTGAAATCTGCCCTGAACTTAACTGGGAGCCAGTGTAAAGATTTAAGAACTGGGGTTATGTGTTCATATTTTCTTGTTCTTGTAATAATTCTTGCAGCGGCATTTTGGATTAACTGGAGGCTGTATAGAGAACAGTTTACGTATTTACACATTTTACACATTTACATATTTTTACTATTATTCAGGTGCTATTCTGCTGACCTAGCTCTCTTTCTCATGGGTGAGGGTTGATTTGTTTCAAACCAGTTTTGTTAAACTTGACTTGAATGTATGGAATGTTTTTTTTTTTATTTAGAGTAAGAGCTGTCTGAGTATCAGGGTTTAGCAAATTGAACCCGAAATACCAAACTGTGAAAGTGTTCAAAAATCTCTAAATTCAATTTTGGGTAGTAGTCTTTTTGTATAGCAAAAAGATGTGCAAAGTTTCAGGAACAAGAGCTGTATAAAATTTTGAAACTACATAGCAGGCCATTTCAGGCTGCTGTTACAGATTGAATTGTTCCTATACAATAGGTTAATTTAAGATTAATAGTAACCTCAAGTCTTCTTGATTAATTGGACAGTGGAACACAACTGTGTTGCAGTGAACTACAATTTACCACTGATGTGGTGGTCACTCAGTGGTGTGATATGTGGGATGACTTGTTATGTTCATCACCTCAGTGTTTGCACTTACAGATTAGTAGATTAGAACTACATGTACATCTTTTGTGCTATGCGGTGAAATGTGGCCATGTTCAGTGATGTGTAGAATTTATCCAGCCTTACAAAATAAATAATTTCCTGCAGTACTCCATCACACTGTAGATTGTTCAGTTCCATGTGGGATTTTTGTGCCGCTGCTTTTTAGTTAAAAGTCAGGGGATGTTACACCAGTGTTATAGATATTTAAGCTTCATCAAAATCAGTGAATTGACAGAAAAATTATCCATTTTAATTTGTAAAATGAATTGTATCTCTTTATCTAAAAGTGGGAATATGTGTAAATAATAAGCTGATTTATTTAGAGAACAGCTTGCTTTGTGTAGAATTGTACTGTATATGAAAGCAGGTGTTTTTGTGCTGGCAAGTTGTCTGTAGGTTAGAAGGCTAGAGAAAATAATTTTTTCTGAGCAAGATTGCTAGCATAGTTAGCATATTATGGTGAAAAATATTGACTGAGTTTGTATTCTTTGAACATTGTAGTACCTTACTTACAAATCAAACAATACTTTGTTCCAACCTAAGAAGAAAACTATTTTGCAGTTCATTCTTTGCTGAATACCCTGCATTCAGGTGTAATTATTCCATTCTTTACTTTGCTTATTTTGTCACAGGATCCCTCACAGAGCAATGTACCCACTCTAACAAGCGAATCAAAGTGGTGTAGCATTTATGTGAAATCTAATGGCAAGAATAAAGAAATATGAAAATAAAGAAAATCTTCCGGGGCGTAGAGCAAATGGTAGTCCCTGATTCTCCCTGGAGCGACCCCTGGTGGTCCTGATGTTATCCAACAGGGCTTTACAGGAAAACTCCATAGTCCATGATGACCTGCTGGAATTTGAAGCATCTCCATGTCGTAGGGAGGGCTCCCTCTGGCAGCCTGGGGGTATTGGCCGGGATAAAAGGCCAGCTATGGACCACAATATGCAATAAGAAAGTCGAAATCCTGACAGGAACTCTCCTGAAGAGCATACTTTGGAGACATCCATTACACTTTATAGGAAGTCATTGATGAAAACGACAAAAAAGACAGGAAGCATGAACATCCCAGTCCACAGCCTACGATTGGGCATCCATACCATAACTCTTCCAGTGACTAAGATACTGGATTTGCAGACTCACAAGTCTAGAATTAAGTATCCTCTCAACTTCAAATGCAGGCTCACCATTAAAAATCATTGGTTGCAGAAGGGGATAGATAACATGTAAATGGCCATATGAATGTTCAAATACAAATCTATTTTTATTTCCATTACTAACATATTTTTTCAAAAAGCAAACTGTACTCTAAATAAATTACTTTCAAATGTGCAATTATTTTTTCATTAACTTATCTTAAGTAAATTAACAAAATTTGCATTAACCTAACACATGCAATACCTGAATACATTTGAACTTATATTCTATTTTTGTCTAGAGACCTGGCAGAGTTTCTGCTCACACAGCCTTGTCACATTTGCCCTAATGGAGATAACAGTGGAAACTACAGCTTCAAGATTAGCATCTGTAAACCTACACATGTACAGTGGAACCTCGGCTCACGAACATCTTGGTACACATACAACTCGGTTTATGACCAAAAAGTTTGCCAAACTTTTGCCTCGATTCACAACCACACACTCGGTATATGAACAAGCCAGTTTCCCTTTCAGTTTGTACATGTTCAGTCTCTCCCTGTGCATTTCCTGTGCAGCGAGCAAGAAAGAGAGCAAGCGAGAGAGTGCAACACACACAGGCAGCGCGAGAGAAACAGACACACACACACAAACCCAGAGGCAGGCGAGATGCAGACACACAGGCAGCGCAAGACAGCGCGACACACACACACACAGAGGCAGCACGAGAGAGAGCGCAACACACACACACACACACACAGAGGCAGCGCGAGAGATGGACGCAGACACACAGGCAGCGCGAGAGAGAGCTGGATGCATTAAGGTAGGAAGGCACTTCTGTTTCCTGCAATCGGTTTGTAGCGTGCATTGTTGCAATGTTATTTTTCTTGGTGGTTTATTAAATTACAGATTTTTTCAAATGTTCATTTTTTTTCCCTGTGCTTAAAACTCATTAAAAAAAGTGCTTTTAGCCAGCAGTTAGTAGCGCTATAGGGCAAACTATTGCAGTGTTAGTTTTCTCTGTTGTTCAAGGTTTTCTCAGTGTTATTCAATGTTTTTACATTTAGTTTACTATTACACTGTGCATTCTATGGTTTAATTAACTATGTACTTAAAAACATAAAAAATATATATATTTACATACAGTTCATATGGTCTGTAACGGATTAATTGTATTTACATAGAATCCTATGGGGGAAATTGCTTTGGTTCACGACCAAATCAGTTCATGAAAAGAGTTTTGGAACGAATTATGGTCGTGAACCAAGGTTCTACTGTACTTGCATTTATTAAAGTTCATAGTTGAGAAAATTTTCTCACATAGATATGTGCTTCCAAAAAGGCACATTGCCTGACTGAACACTATGGACAGCTCTGGAAAGAATGGAGGTAATTCAGAAACTGTCCAGTCAAGTCTGCTTTTCCCTGTGCATCTCTGAACTTAGACTGTAGCTCACTTTTGTACTGCAAGTCAATAAGTTACATTTGGAACAAACTTGGAACACTCTGCACATTAGCTGAAAAAGGGTCTACAAACAGGAAGGTGTCGTGGTGTGACCTAAAGGCAGCAGAAGGGTGATTAAATTCCTGCAGTAGGTTTTCCATAGCAGATGTATATGTATTACTCCTGAAATCCTGTGCCATCCTTCACAAGAGATCTGCATATTGGGAAATGATTGAGATTTTTGGCAGAAAGCTGTGTTTTCCAAAATTCCAATTTTGTGGTGAAGGCTTTCACACTTTCATAAGCTGCTGTGATGAGCTGATCAAGGCCCCGGAGCTTCAAGTTAAGTATGTTCAGCTCCTGTGTAATGTCCACTGAGAAAGCTAAATCCATTACCCATTGTGGATCTTCCAACTCAGGAACATCCAGTCTGCCATCTGCCATGAAATTTTTCACCTCTGTTCTCAACACAAAATCTCTCTTCAGGATATTTCCCCTGCTGAGCTGGCACACCTCAGTATAGTAAAGTACATCACCATAAGTTGACTCAATTTCTTCTAAAAAGGCTCTGAACTACTGATGCTGTAAGCTCTTGACCTGATGTAATTAATACATTTCAAAACAACAGACATGACATTCAGATTTTAAGCATTTACTGCACAGGTGAATAATGCAGTGTAAAATTACTGCTGGATCAGCCTTTTCATCTTATAATGTTTTTGAACCAATGCTACCAGTCCATTTTGTTTGCCTGTCATGGACGGGGCTCCATCTGTGGTGATGCCTACCAGTCTGTTCCATGGCAAACCAGCACGCTCAATCGCATCACACAGAAGCTGATATATATCATTGCCTGTAGTACGGCTATGCATCAGACATAAACTTGGCAATTCTTCAGTCACATCAAAGTAGGAATGAATACCCCAAATGAAAATTACTAGTTGAGCAGTGTTGGTTTTGTCGGTGCTTTTGTCAAGTGCTACAGAGTATGCAGTAAAAACTTTAGTTTTCACGCGTAACGGATAATAAATCATAAATGCATTAATATGCTTCATGTATAAATGTCATTTGATAACTCACCTATTCACTTTACCATGGTTTGCTGATTAAGAGATGTTTTTGAACAAGCCCGTCTTTTTCAGGAATAATATTTCAGCAACTTTTAACATATAGTCCTTAAGAAACTGCCCTTCGTTGAATGGCTTTCCTGCCTTAGCGATTAACTCACTTACCACATAACTTGCTTTCACCACATTTGCTTTGTGAAAAAGACTTTGCAGTAATTTCAGGCCTTTGTGTAGCTAGTTTTTCCCTTTCTTCTCCCTGAAATGTATCATACTGTTCTCTGTGTTTAGTTGAATAATGACGTTTGAGATTATATTCCTTCAAAACAGCGACTTTTTCATTGCATACAAGACAGGTGGCATTCCCACTGAATTCCACAAAATAATACTGTAATGTCCATCTTTCTTGGAAAGAGACATCATTTTTTATTGATGACCAAGCAAATTAATTCCAAAAAAAATTAACTTGCTTTCTTTTTAATCAAACTTCACATTTGCACCAAATGATAGAACTGAAACATTTACATTAATTTGAAATATTTTTTTAATTTAAAATTATTATTTTTCAACTAGTTTGGACTTAAAAGAGTAAAAGAAGGAAGTAGGTGAAAATAGTTAAATTAATTTACAGTTTGTGGGCCGGATTGCATTATTTTGTTGACGTCATTAACGGGCCGGTGGGAAGGGGACGGGTGGCCGTAAATGGCCCACAGGCCGGGAGTTTGAGACCCCTGGTTTATTAAGATGACATAAATTATCATGAAATAAATAAAAAAAATTCAATGTTTCAATAAATTCAATCATCAAAAAGATCCTGTATGTCAAACATCCTTCCAGTCAGTCTGAGACAAATGGATGTAACAGTGTAAATATTTTTCCTGCTTCTGGTTGAGCTGCTTAGTATTTTCATTGTTTGCTAGATGGTTCCCAGAAACTTCATATATCTTGATCTCTATTCTATCACAAAAATGTTTCCAGAATTATGGCAGTAACTGTAGACCACTTTGAGAAATGATAATCTTCGGAAACCTGTATAATCTGACAATTGTCTCTCGTAAACATATAAAGTTCCTTTCCTATTTGCACTTTTTAAAGTGGATAGAATGTACTACTTTATTAAATCTCTACTACAGCATGAATTGTTGTGAAACTTTGTGAGGGAGGCAAAATCAGTAACAAGACCCAATGGTTGGGTCAGGAGAGAAATTGGTTAAAGTAACCCATGGGGGACAAATCACACATGACTTTACATGTTCTACAATACTCTGTTTTTATAGTAGACTACCAGACATATTGTACAAAGTTGACAAAAGTATGAGTAATTAATGGATAGCCTGCCTCTTTCTAGCTAACTAAAACAACTTAAGACTTCCAACTCGATGTCTTTTAAAACAAACATTCATGTAGGTTGTCTGGTGATGATAATCCAACCTGGGCCTCTTTTACACCATCAAAAATGTTGATTGTTGATCTCCGGAGGGACACAGTACCAAAGGAGTCCAGTCTTCATCACAGGTCACTGAATAGTGTCCATGTCTTGCAACCATATAGCATGTGAATATCACAAAAAAAAATTCTGCCCTATCCAACAAGTGACAACACTCATATAGTGTATGCTTTAACTCCTAGAATTCTCCATTCCTTTTATTTGAGTATTGTCTTCCAGGCGACAATTTGTTGAATAATACATCCACAGACAAAGATTTCTGGAGATTGGAAAATGTCAAACAACAGCCCCAACACCAACATTAGATACATCTACCTCTAAGGGGACATAAAACAAGAGCCAAAGTCAATTAGGCCTTTGGAGATCCAAAAGAACATCTGTAAAGAATTTTAGTCAAGCTTGTGACTGGACATATGATTGAGCTTCAATCCTTACAAAATTTTTCTTAATAACTCACCAGCCAATTCAGTTTTGCTTGTACCTTGTTGGGTCCATATTTAAACCCTCGTGAAAATATCCTAGAAATAAGGTGAATGGGGATTTTCACATAGTTAATGAGTTTGGAAGTCAAGAGAAAATTTCCAAATACAATGTTGACAAAAGTTTGAAACACTGCTGGTCAATTAGCTAATCTATTAGGCACTATATGATATTTGTAATACCCCAAAGCTTTACTAAAAGTACTCTTCTACTTAGGCCCTTGGCTTATTTGAATTAAATTGTATGCACTCCTGAAACTGATTTTTGTAAGAATCAGTGATCAGGCTTGGGATAATAGACATCAAAGGCAGGGGATACTTACTCTTAACTGCAATCTTATTTAATTATTGATAGGTAATACATGACTGTAAGGAATTACCATTCTTTTACACAGAAAAGAAACCTACACATTGGGGCTTTTGGTAAGACGACTATTGCTTGCACAAATTCCATAGTGTAGGAATTTTTGCAACAACAACTTGTGGCTTGCAGTCAAATACCAAATGAGTAATTCTTAGATTATAGAAGCCTTCAGAGGGTTTAAGTAAAAATTTTTTATGTTATAGGAGTCGTCAAATAAATTTGGCTGCAAAATTTCAAAGCAACAGAATACAGAGTTGAATATAAAGGCAGCATAAGAAAATTGTGAAACACAATAAATCATTTTAAAACAGTATAAAATAAAAAAAAAAGTTTCAGAATTTTGCTGCATTTGCCTTGTATCAGAAACAGTTGGTTAACACATCTTTTTAATAATTAAGCAGGTATGAGAACACTTATTGCAGAAAAGTCACTAATATTTTGCAAAAACTATCTATTAGAAGCTATCAGACAAGTTTTACTAGAGACTGTGTTATTACCTTTAAGATAACATGAAATAAGAACATACTATCTAGTTGCAGATTTTTTAACTATTAAATTAAATCTATTTACAGATTATAGACAATCTGGAGTAAATATTTATTTCTTTAAAACCAAAATAGTGACATGACTAAATTTCACTTCCAGTTAGTTACTCGTGTAGATTGAAACCATTATGAAACAGTTGGTTTGCTATATTTGTTGCCGTGCAACTAAATCAGGAAAATCTGCATGGAAGGGATTGTTACTTTACACTAGTTTGGAAATATTTTAATGGCAAAATGGCACATCTGTCTATTGGATGCTCAATTGCTTTGGTAACCCATGTTCAGTTACTGGTGGGGCTACGAGTACCATGTTTATGGAAATTGAGTTTTTCCCTAAGTTCTCCAGATGTTCATTAATGTGATATCAGATAGACTGATGCCTTTTGATTGAATTGTGTGCCATCCATCCATTTTCTAACCCGCTGAATCCGAATACAGGGCCACGGGGGTCTGCTGAAGCCAATCCCAGCCAACACAGGGCACGAACCAATCCTGGGCAGGGTGCCAACCCACCGCAGGACACACACAAACACACCCACACACCAAGCACACACTAGGGCCAATTTAGAATCACCAATCCACCTAACCGGCATGTGTTTGGACTGTGGGAGGAAACCGGAGCGCCCGGAGGAAACCCACACAGACACGGGGAGAACATGCCAACTCCACGCAGGGAGGACCCGGGAAGCAAACCCGGGTCTCCTAACTGCGAGGCAGCAGCGCTACCACTGCGCCACCGTGCCGCCCATTGTGTGCCATTGTTTGTATTAATATTTACTGCTTTCCTTGTGCCTAATTTTTATTGTATAGGTTCTGACTCTCTGGCATCCCCAGATTCAAAAAGTAGATCTGTTATGTAGTTGGTGGGGTGGTAAAGGTACTTCTTTCTAATGAAAGAAAATATAGGTTTGGGTTCAATTGTTACTGTAAAGTGCAGTACGTTTTTCAAGACTATAGAAGCAAATATTGAAGCTGCTTAGGTGTACATTTTACAGAAACAAAGTTGCAAAACAAACCACATTTCACCACATAAATTAATTAGATTTTATTCATACAAATCAGATTACATGCATTATGTAGCTATAGAAAAGAACATAGTAGTGTGAACATGGCTTTAGGGATAATATTCCTTCTGATCCACCCCCAAAGAAATTTAAAACTTCCAAAAAAATGAATTTTACTAAGTTTTGGAAATTGTTTTCTGAAATTGACTTCAGTATTAGTTTCACAAATCTAGATGTGAGTTGAAACTTGCTTGATTATTGACTCATTGTTACATGTTATAGATTACCTACACGATTAATAATAATAGTTCTTTATGGCTAATTTATGGTTCTGTACTGTGTTGTATGGTTCCTCGTAGACCTATTGGTTGACAGAGCCCCATTTAATTCTGGGAAGGATTCTTTGCATATGAAGTTGCTTCTTTCTGCAATGAGAAACTTCCTGATATGTCGAAAAAAGGAAAAAGAACTGAAGTCTTTACCCTATGTATGTATACAAGACACTAACAAATTAAGAAAACCAGGGCTTAGCATATTATTGTTATAGTGATATTGTATACAGCAAGAGTCCTTTTTAAATCATGACTTATTGGTGTTTCACAAATCTGTTATCATCTGTACATGGTTATTTACTGTCTGATGCCTCTTGTGGATCTAAGAAATTAAAGTTCTTTCTGGAACTTTCATGTGGATTGGTCTTTTGGGAACCTAAATGATTCCCCTATGGCATTGCTTTGAAGAACCACTCGGACACCTTTATTTTTAAGAGTTCAGGTGAATAGTTTAAAGTAGCACAATGAAAGTCATCAAATCTTGACTGCATTATTTTAGATAATTCAGGTGTCCAAGAATTATCAAACTATGTTGCTCTAAATGCCCAGTGCCTTCTTATTAAAATCTTTTCCAATGCATTTTGCATTCATTGTGTGTCGAGTAGGGTGGCACGGTGGCGCAGTGGTAGCGCTGCTGCCTCGCAGTTAGGTGACCCGAGTTCACTCCCCGGGTCCTCCCTGCGTGGAGTTTGCATGTTCTCCCCGTGTCTGCGTGGGTTTCCTCCGGGCTCTCCGGTTTCCTCCCACAATTCCCAGACATGCAGGTTAGGTGGATTGGCGATTCTAAATTGGCCCTAGTGTGTGCTTGGTGTGTGGGTGTGTTTGTGTGTGTCCTGCGGTGGGTTGGCACCCTACCCAGGATTGGTTCCTGCCTTGTGCCCTGTGTTGGCTGAGATTGGCTCCAGCAGATCCCCGTGACCCTGTATTCGGATTCAGCGGGTTAGAAAATGGATGGATGGATGTGTGTCGAGTTAACCTTCCCAAGTGTTTTAAAAATAAATGTACATAATGATCTACTTTTATTGAATACCAATAAACAAATTATCTTTTTTGCACTCTGTAATAGTAAAATAACAGAATATGTTTTGACAGCAGAGACAAATGTGACCAAGTCAGATTCTAAATTTTACAAGTGTCAAGGACTGCTTCACTGTAGCTTTCAAAGAATGAAAAATATCAAAACATAGTTCTAGAATAGAAAAAGGAAGGTTGTTTTTGGGCATGGGAAATTTTATTTATAACATATGGTTAAACACTCAATCAAAGTCTTGAAAACAAGACCCACAAGTGAATTAAACAAGCATTAAAATCACTTGCATTATAGTGGTAAATAAAATGAACTCATCAAGCCAAAAGTCTTTTAGCTAAATGTGCTTTAAATACCAGATGCTTCACAAAGAGATTATTATGTCTGAGTTTTACTTCAGGAGATAAGCCATATCGTTGGAATTTTGGAAATAAATGTTATAAAAATACACTTAACTCACCATGCGATCCAAAAAAACAACAGTTACTGGGAAAATACAGAAATGTTTTGACCCCAGCTTGTTTAAATTGGACTCTGAGCTAGTGAACCATATTTTTTATTCCCACAAGATGAACAGTGTCACAGAAAAAGGTGATCCTGCAATTATTGTCATGGATATTTAAATGTTTTCAGTGCTTATTCAAGTAGACTTGCTTCATTTTGTTAAGTATTAGCCCAGACAGATAAGTTGGTACTCCGAACAGGGCACAGTATTGCATTCATTCAGACAGTGATAACATGTTGGCACCAGAAGAGAAGACTAAAAATTTAATCGTCCATGGCAGCTGTGATAAATTAAAATATCCTTCTGATCCTCCCTGATAGAAAGCTGAGGAAGCCTATGTTCACATCACAGAGGTTTAAATGTGTGTCTTTGCAGAGGACATATATGCAATATTTTTTCACTTTTATTATTTTTTATGTTTGCCATGAAAAACATGGCTAGTAGGAGCGTTAATTAAAATAAATAAAATCAAAACATACTTCAGGACCAAGGTGAGGAAATGTCTCTGTGTCTAGACAAGTATAAACATATCACTTCAGCATTAAAATGTTAACAGGGCACATATTTTAAGGAAACTTTTGTCTGTAGATAATTGTTGGCATCATTTGACTCTTCTCACACGGTTAATTTCCAGCAAATGTCTGCCTACCTAATATTCCTTGGTAGTATGCTTGAGAATGAAATAACCATTTCATCAATTAATAATTTTTTTTTATATACTCCAGACGTACAACTTAAGACTCTAATATGCACATTTGTACATCTGAGAAAAGGCGGGTGAAGTAACTTCTCCAGATTCATATGTTGAGAAAGAAATGGAATAAAAACCCAGGAAGGCTGTTTGGCATAGTAGCTAAAGAACTGGATTCTTTGGCAAGGCTGCTGCATGGCCATGTACAAGTCACTTAAATTGCCAAGCTTTGAAGAGAAAAAATGCAAGATATATAATGCAACTTATAAACTTATGAAGTGCTTTGAGATGGTGTTTGTTATGAAAGGGTGTGATGTAAACTGAAGGGTGTTTGTTTGAGCCTGTTAACATGTGTGAGCATAATTTAACACACTTTACTGTGCCCTTTATTATAGCAGATACATAAAAAAGTGGTCTCGTATTCTGACTTCAATCTGTAAACTATATTTTGAATTATATACTATTATATAATAATTTGGTTGTTGTTTTTATAATAGGCCAAGTATTTTTGCATTATTGCCTGGTAATGGATAGGGCCCCGAAATGTTAAATAAAAGCTGGCTGGTTTAGTCAAAGACATTAAAGCATTTAACAGTTGACCTCACTAAAAAAGGTGCTATATAAAATTAAGTTTGATTTTATTTGTCATATTATATAATTCAGGTCAAATCAAATAACATTTTATTTGTCACATACAATTAAGCACAGTGCAAATTGTAGTGAAATGCTTAATTACAGAAACTAAAAAAATATATAAGTGCTATATTATAAAAAAAAAACAACCCCAAAAACACACATAAGAACTTCCAACTTGGACAACTGCTGCTGTCAAGAACGGGCTTGTACTTAGCAGTAAGATGGTCAGACCCGCTGGGGTGTGCCACACCTGTGTTACATTTAAAGGCGTTAACATTGAATAGAGTGGGTCCAGATTGCTAAGGAGAGTTGGTTTATTCCTATGTTCTCCTGGTTGAAGTCATCAGCATTCTATATTTATAAAATTGTAGTGTTTCTTTGTATTTTTTTAATTGAAGCAACAGCTTACACTGAATAAATTACCGGTAATTTAAATGACAGAACCAAATCCCAACCTGCCATCAGGAAGTCTCATCTGGATTGACAAAAACACAACAGCTTTCAGACCTAAAAATTACAAAAACAATAATATATTTCTTGTATACCCCAAAATCATACAAAATAGTGTTGCAATGGACTATAAAAGGCCCTGTTTTTTGACAGCCCCTCAGTCATGTCTCCTTGAGAAGACAAAGAAAAACTCCTAAAGATATCCTTGTAAGGAAAGGAAAAAAATAGACCAAATCTTGGGAAAGGCAATTTAGAGAAAAAACCCTTTCCAGGTAGGTTGGGCATGCAGTGGGTGCAAAGGCAAATGTCTGATTCAAATGTATATGGCAAGAAGCAGATACACAAAAATAGATGCCTTGTGGTGGATAAGATGAGCATACAAATCTGCTAGGATCATTCAGCCTTATTGTCTACAGTAGATTGACTCCAACCTTCATAACACAATGTTCTCATTATCTCATGACTAAACTGTTATGCTATCTCCCATTGTGGATTTATTCTGCTTGATGAAGAAGAATAATTTGAAACTGATTGTTACAGAGACCTTAAAGTGTAACTATATTTACTTCACTGAATGTGTCTAATGTGCTAATATTTTAAAATCTGCAAAGTAAAACCCTAGCTTTAGACAGTATAAATTTACAAAATATCCATGATGAAAAACAGAGAAAAATAAATTTGAAGAAATAGTAAGAGCTGACAAATCATGATCCAGACTTTATGTTGACCTTCAGCTATTTTAATTCATGTTTAGTACCAGCATAGGCCCTGAAATTAATGACTGTATGTCCTTGAAGTTATCTGCATTTTAAAGAATATTAAATCAACGAAAGTTGTATGGCTTGTCACATAGAACAGAATGGCTATTTTGTCGCTTTCATTTTTCTAATTACCAAGAGTATAAAGTACTAGGGTGTTGTACCATTTTAACCATTATGAATGTAGAGAAAAGCCAAGCAAAATGACACCTTTTATTGGCTAACTAAAAAGATTACAATATGCAAGCTTTCGAGGCAACTCAGGCCCCTTCTTCAGGCAAGATGTAATACAGAAACTGAAGTTTCCTGTGTTTATATCCACACACTAGGACAAGAAACAACATTGGTAAATCTTTAAATGAACAATCTTAAATGTAAAAAATTGATAAAGAGTATAAATAGAAACATGCTGGCACCACTGAGCACTTAAACCCGAGCTCTGTTTCAGCCACTTATTCCAGGTGTTCTTTGCCTATTAGAAATGTACACCTATTCTTTTGCTCACAGTTCTTATTAGTTACCAGCTAGAGAATCAAACCAATTGCAACAATTTGGTAAAAATCAATTTCTGAATTTAATCCAGGACATATTCATTGTTACGGTAGACGTCCAACATGATTGAAAATAACATGTGGGGATGTTCTCGCAGGCAAGGCCAAACCAAGTATACCTAAAATTCCTACAGAGTGAAGATTGGTGCATTTAGATATTTTAGATGAAGCTTATCTCATATTATAAAGTGACAAGAAAGACCCCTTTGTGATCCAGCTATGCCATCACTGTGCTCATTGCTTGATTTCTCCATGTCTTTGAGATATTCAGTTAAAAATGACTTTTAGCCTCTCTTTTATTGGCAGCACTTTTTAATCTGTTGCACTTTTATTCATTTCTCTTAACTCTGAATCCACAGAACCTTGGAAAAGACAGACCATTCATTAGTTTACAACAAAAGGGCACAGCAGTCCTGTCTGTGAGGCCAACTGCCAGCCCTAAAGTGTGTGTGCCATTATGCCTGTTTTACAGCCTGCTTGTAGCCAGTGATTGTCATGATTCCGCTCCACACTTCCTTCACATTGCCCTGCTGTAACTTATGCTCAAATTTGTCTCTGCTTTCTCAGTTCTGACTGCATCCATTTAATTTTACTCCTTATCCAAAGACCTGAAGGCTCTCTTCTTATTATTCAAGAAGGCTTTCTGGCCTTTTGTGGTCCATAGTTTGTTGTTGGAATAATAGCACAATGTCTTTGTGGGGATTTTATTAGCCACAGAAAACTCGATGTAGTCTGTAATACAATAGCACATCCCCTCAACGTCCTCACCCTGTGACTCATGTTCCAGTCAGTGTTCTCAAAGGCATCCCTCAGAGTCTCCTAAGTAAGCTACATTTTACATTACTGAAAGGTCCTGGTGATAACTGGCAGCAATTGGACAATTGGTTTATATGCGGGTATGAGCTATACCACATTAAACTCAGATCTGCTCAAAGGTGGCAAAGCGAGAGTTATATGTCTCTTTAACATTGGTGTATAACAAGCCCAGAGTTTTGTTTCCCCCTGTTGTACAGTCCACAACCTAGTGAAAATTGATGAGGGTGGAGGAAAGTGAAACATGGTTTCCAAAAAAATTGTGATAAAAGCAGTAGGAATGCCCATAGTCAATTTGCTTACCACAGCATAGACATTGTCTATTATGATTCCAGCATCTGCTGAGGATGGGATGTAAATTAATAGCACAATGGCACGTGAAAACTCTCTCAGCAAATAATCAGGTCTTGCGCCCAATACAAGCAGCTCAACATTCAGTTTGCATACCTGTGCTTTAACAATAATGTTTCTGGGATTGCACCATTTTTTATTCATAAAAATGGCAAGCGAACCTTTTTTCTTTCTACCACTTTCAGTCCTGCTTCAGTCTGCCTGCATAATTTTAAACCATTCAATGCCACCACGGAGTCTAGAGTTTCAGCTCTAAGCCATGTCTCCATGGCCTCAGTTACAGTGCTGTCGGTTAATAAGATGTATCAAAGGTACTATGTAACTAAGTACTTTTTATGTATACAATATTTGTACCAAGTTATAACATTATTGGCAGACAGAGTGGTGTATTGGTTAAGGCTTTGAACCCAAGACTTCAAACCCTATGGCTGTGGGTTCATATCCTGGTACTGACAGTGTTTAACCATGAGCAAGTCACTTCCCCCATTTGGGAAAACAAAAGTAATGTAACTAATTGCATATTAAATGCTGTAAGTCCCTTTGGAAATAATAAGTTTTAATAATTTTTTTATGTCACTGGAGCTGCTTAGTCTTGAATATGCTATAAACAATTTTCCATAACTAAAACATCAATTCCTGCTTTTCCTAGTAACTAAGATTTTGTTGATGGTTATATTAACATACTATTTTACAGGAAAATATGTTCTTTAAATATATGTTATTATCATTATTAGATTTTACAATTTGAATTTGTTTATGTCTTTCGCTCAAGTATTTCTTTTCATGTTTTCATCAGTTGAATATGGTTTCCCCTTTAAAGTCCATAGATGTGAATGTATGTGAAATGAATTTTGACAAGATGTGGAAAGGCATACCTGTTCAAAGTAAGCAGATGTACATGTAAATCTAAATAATTTCAAGGGTCAGAGGGTGGACCCCTTTTAAAGTCTGTAGATGCAAATGTACATTGCAATGGAGTAGCTGTAGGGGACCCATTAAGTAAACTGACACCATTGCTTCTGGCAGGTCTTCTATTCGCTTCTCCTCTACCCTCTCAAAAGCAACACCTATATGCTCACAGCCACAGCACATGACACTGACACTGAAGGTTTGCACTACACTTGCTAACTAGTGAGCTTTGCAACTTCCTTGAATGTTGCCAGTGATCATGTCTCTTTTATCCCCAACATTTCTCAGTTGTCCTGTCCACTCTATTAGTTTGTGGTGCTGTTCATGTGGCCCATCAATCTCTTCTGCTCTATCCTTCTTTTGCATAAAATAGATTGTCTACATAGATTTTGTATGTCAGCATAGTATTAATAAATATTGACAAATATAAAATTTATTGACAAAAAACACAGGCTGGCTAATTTTCTTTTTTCTATAATGTCACCAAATTTCAATCTAATTTGGGAAAGCATTTTTGAGATTTTTGGTGCATTTAGTTTTTCTGTGGGGGGTGGGGATAACCCTTAATCTATACTAATAAACGGCAAAGCCCTCACTGACTCACTCACTCACTCACTCACTCACTGACTGACTGACTCATCACTAATTCTCCAACTTCCCGTGTAGGTAGAAGGCTGAAATTTGGTAGGTTCATTCCTTACAGCTTACTTACAAAAGTTGGGCAGGTTTCATTTCGAAATTCTACGCCTAATGGTCATAACTGGAAGCTGTTTTTCTCCATTTACTGTAATGGAGATGAGCTTGAAACCCGTGGGGGCGGAGTTTCGTGTGACATCATCACGCCTTCCACGTAATCACGCAGTACGTAGAAAACCAGGAAGAGGCCCAAAAAGCGCTGAAGAAAACATGCATTATATAATTGAGAAGGCAGCGAAACAATAAGAAGCAAGCGAGTGACATATACAACCATGTTCATGAGTTCTGCTACTTCGGAAACAAAGCACGATGTAAACCTAAACTTTAAATTAAGTTCATAGACAGGCTGCCGCTGGCGTTTGTAATTTTGTGCCTACCCATATAAGGCCGTCCGTCAGCGGCAATCCAATAGCAAACTGCCACAGGTAAATATTCACGGGTGAAGGACTGTGCTTATGCAGAGGAAGATGAGATGGTCAGGGTGGTGTTTGGTACAAACTCAGCGAAACTGCGAGAGAAAGTTTTAAGTGCTGGGACTTCGGTAACATTAGATACAGCCATGGACATAGCACGACATGGCACCAGCACAGCTGGGAAACTTCGATGCATGTACACCGAGCGCTCACGTGAACTGACGCAGTGCACAGATAAAGAGCAACAGTTCCAAAGAGCTGAACAATAAGCGAATTACACAATTGAAAAGGCAGCAAAAAAATATGAAGGCGTCTGATATATACAAGCATATTCATAAATGCAGCTACTGTGGAAACAAAGCACACGGTGGAAAAAGTCAATGTCCCGCTAAAGGAAGACAGTGTAAAAAAAACCCATGCATGCAGTGTGTCGGGTCTCAGATAAAGAAGAAGACGAGCTGTTTATTGATGCAGTAAGAAACGAATCGATGAATGAAACCTGTCATCTTTACAACGATTGACAAACACGTAATGTAACTTGAACACAACACATCCTACAAATACGAACCTGATTGAAAGAAATAATGATAATCAAATCCTTGATGACAGCAACACTCAGTAAAACTCACAAAACAATTACTGTATATTGACAGTCATGTTACGTTATTTTTAAAATGTTCCCTTTTCTTTTTCATAGCTTCTTTAAGACACTACGTCTCCGCTGCGATACGCGGGTATATATATATGTATATATATACCCCGATCTACATACTCGAATAATGGATACTTTATTCGCCATCAATGATTGTTTTGGTAAAGCCATACTCAGTGTATTCATTAGATGAACGGTAAAAAAGTAAGAGCGAGGGGAGGATGACTTATTGAGGCATGCAGGCAAAACCACAATAGCACGCGGGCTCGATGTACGAAAAATATATCTTTTCAAGTTCTATTTAGTCCATATGTGTCAAACTCAAGGGCAGGGCCACATCCGGCCCGGCGTGTAATTATATCCGCCCGCGAGATCATTTTATATACTGTATTATTGTTATTAATGGCCCGGGGATATGAAGCGCTGGTAACACAATAAACTACAGATCCCATAATGCAGCGCTTCAGCTGCCTTGCCGAACACTTACCGCGTCCCCGCGGTCTCTTCAGTCGTTTCCTTACTTTGCGAAGGAAGCAGCTTTCTCACAGCTTCTGCACTGTTTTATAAACGAACGATATATAAGAAAGTCCTTTTTCCTTGCTTCGCCAATGAAGCAGCCTTTTATTTAATCCACGGGTTCTCCGCTGTTTCATTGTTCATTTATTACGATTTTTATAGTTATTGTGTAGGTTTTATTTAATCCACGGGTTCTCTTCTGTGTTCACTGCAGTGTCTTCTTTCGTTTAGGAGCTTCGCCAAGGAAGCAGCTTTCTCACAGCTTCTGCACTGTTTTAAAAACGAACGACATATAAGAAAGTCCTTTTTCCTTGCTTCAACAACGAAGCAACCTTTTTATTTAATTCACGGGTTCTCTTCTATTTTATTGTTCATTTGTTACGATTGTTACAGTTATTGTGTAGCTATTTTAGACTTACTTTACTGTTCAAATACCCATTTCCTTTATTTAATCCGCGGACTCCCCGCTATTTTTTTGTTCCTTTATTACGAGTTATTTATTGCTTCCCTTCTTTCGCTGACTGCCTGCCCATATAAGCCGCTGCGCTGTTTTTTTGTCAAGCAGCCTTTACATAGCTTCTCCGCTATTTTATAAACAAACGCCATATAAGGCCGTCGTTTTTCTTTGCTTCGCCGAATTAGCAGCCTTTTTATTTAATCCACGGGTTCTCCGCAGTTTTATTGTTCGTTTATTACGATTGTTATACTTATTGTATAGGTATTTTATACTTTGTTTACTGATCAAGTAATCATTCCCTTCAGTATTTCACCGCTGCGAAGCGCGGGTATTTTGCTAGTTATTAATATATCAAAGTATAGTGGATACCTAGTACTTTAGATGTGCCAAATTTCAGCTTTTTACCTGAACATGAAATAATGTTTTATTGATGAGTGAGTGAGTGAGTGAGTGAGTGAGTGAGTGAGTGAGACAGTCAGTCAGTCAACTATGCATTATGTGTAGATTCCTAACAGAAAACTATTACACCTAAGACACTCGTTTGTGAAATCAAAATCCCCTCCCTTCTTGTGTGGAGATTCTTCTATTTGTATGTTTATTATCAACTGTGGAAGTTACTGTATGTGTTATGCTTGACACCTCAACACCTTTTACTAATTTTTGGCTGAGTGCATATTTCTATTATATTGAAATATGAAAAGTTTTAAAGTCATGGTAAATTAAGCAAAAAAAAAACATATAGAGAGGTAAGGTGAAAAAAATCCTTTTTGAATTACCAGAATAATTTAAAAAGCATATTTAGAAAATGTATGTCTGGATGGCTCAAAACATCTTTGCACTGCAGCAGCAGCTGTGACCTTTACTTAGTGAATGATGGCTCCTGGCTTTCACTCAGATGACAGGGAATTGTATCCAAGAAAGCTGCACCCTCCACAGCTGGTCTTCCTAAACCTAATGAAAGACTTAAGGAATTTATTTTTCTAGTT
This sequence comes from Polypterus senegalus, assembly GCF_016835505.1. Classification (NCBI taxonomy): domain Eukaryota; kingdom Metazoa; phylum Chordata; class Cladistia; order Polypteriformes; family Polypteridae; genus Polypterus; species Polypterus senegalus. The sequence goes on along the minus strand of NC_053170.1, from coordinate 73,332,397 downwards.
TCTCTAAAAATCCTCCTGTTTTTTTATTTCCTGAATGAATAATTATACGTCCATGCATTCATGAAACATTGTCAAAAAAAAATAAATCTGTTGACGCTCTAAATTACTGGCCACTGCAACTGGACGAAAAGAGCTTGTTGGGATTTCATGAAGTAAGAAGAATCATATTTTGTTCCTGCCATGTCCATAATTACTTGGCTTATTGACATAGTATTGGGAAGATCGGTATTTCAATGTTAAACACCGGCATTCATTTGCAAGCCAATATTTAGCAAATGCTGCTAAAGAATTTCTTAAATTTTTGCTTATTTTTTCAATTACAAAATAATAGGCATTTGTAAGTACAAGTATTGTGTATTTTTACATTGTATTTAAAATATTTATGAGAACAAATCATCTAATAATATTAAATTATAGCAAGATGTGAAGCATTTTGGATCAATTTAATGTAGTCTTATATTGCATATTTTTTTTGCATATCCAGAGCAACCCTATCTAGAATGAATGCAGGAAACCACATTAATATGTAAATAGATATTAGCACACTTTTATTAGACTCTTGGATATTTATAAATATTTGGTAAATAATAGTGAATTCATTTATTAAACTAACACCAGCTGGCAAAAGACAGAACAAAATTTCCAGTCTATCTATAGGTAGAAGAAATTACCTGCACCTCTACTCAGTATTCAAATAGAGATATGGGTAAACTGTCTCACCATCTACCCACTGATCTTTGAACAATAAATTTGTGGTGCAGGTCAAAGCCAATGATTTTAGTTAAATAGGGCAAAATGCAGGTGGTACAGTAGTAGACATTACTGTCTTGTATGTCTGCCATCCCGGGTTTCAAATCCATGCCTGGTTATTGTCTGTATAGAGTTTTCTTTTTTCCTTTGTCTATGTGGTATTTCTTCTTAGTACACCAGATTTCCTCAAATATCCTCAAACATGTTCATGTCAGGTTAATTGTCAATTCCAAACTGTGTGAACAGGGATATGAGCACGAGAAGGTCATGCATTGGACCAGCTCACTCCAAGGTTGGTATCCTGGTTTGTACCCAGTTCTGGCTAAATAGGCACCTGTCTCCCACAACTGGATTACGTGGGGTTTGAGAATGAATGTAGAACAAAGTGTCTTCAGTCCAATCAGATTCTGTTCAAGGTCAGCAGGGATAACTTCACCAAATTGACAAAAAAATACATGTGTAGGATAAACTAACGAAAACAATTGGCAACGACTTAGTCCAAGCCTAATTGTTTGTATAATGTAAGTTGTATGTTTATGTATGTAAATGACATAAGCTTTGCAATTTTTTAATAATATGTTACAGTATATTGTTACATTGGTAAAATTAACAAAATCCAAAATTTAACTGGTACCCAGTGGGAAGTTATTTGAACTAGGATCTTAAAATCCAAATTCCTAACTAAAAAATTCCTTGCTGCATGTTTTAAATAGGTCGCATTAGATTATGATTATTTGATGGTGCATATGTAGATTAACTAATACTTTTATGATACACAAGAATGAAGCAGGTTTCTTATAACACTGTTTTTTCTTTTGTGAAAATACAATCTGTGTGCCTGCAATGATTTAGAAGTCATAAAATCCATTAAATGTAACCCTATATATCTTGTCTCTATGATGATCTTCAAGCTATGAAAATGTAGCTTGAATGTGTCCTGTATGGACTTAAAAGATTTCACTGCTTATAATATATTATTCAATCAATTAACCACATAAGTCTTTATACTATTACGTTTACTTCTGGCTTTATAACTGTCTGAACTGCAGTAGCCACATGAAAATATATTGTGAGCTTTATTTTATTAATGTGGTATCATGTAAATTGTACTCATTGTTTCTTATCATACATTGCTCAGCAAATTTTAGCTTCTCAAAATTCCAAAAAAAAGGTGTTACATGTGCCATTACATTTTAAATTTAAATGTCAGTAAAACAATTGCTTCTCTCTTAACATGTATTAAGCAACTAATATTCTGCTTAGTTTAAAATGGGAAATGATGCAGATTAAAATCTTTATCAGCATAAAATATGTTTCTAAATATAACTTTGCCAACACAGTGATCAAAATGGCATGTTCAGCATGAAATTGTAAATGGATTTGTTGCTAATTTAGCTAAAAATATGCAAAATATTACGATAGTTTTATATTTTATTCAGTAACCGAAGAAAATATGACAGTTTCATTAGATTTCATCAAATCTAATTTACATGACTCTGATATTTAACCTTTCACTTAAAACCCATTTTATATTTCACAATGCACATCACATATGTTAATTTCTTCTAAAATATTTTAGAGTCATGTGGCACTGCTGTTAGAACAGCTGGAGGTCAATGAGTTGTACCTCATAATGTGAGCAATTATGAGGCATATCAAAGCACAATCATTGTGTGAAACACCCACATCTTTGACAGAGTAGTCAGTTTTCTGGATCTGTAGTACAGTAGTGCTAACCACTATCTTCTTCTTCTTTCGGCCACAGCGGATCATCTTCTTCCATATCTTTCTGCCCTCTGCATCTTGTTCTGTTACACCCATCACCTGCATGTCCTCTCTTCCCACATCCATAAACCTTCGCATAGGCCTTCCTCTTTTCCTCTTCCCTGGCAGTTCTATCCTTAGCATCCTTCTCCCAATATACCCAGCATCTCTCCTCTGCACATGTCCAAACCAACACAATCTTGCCTCTCTGACTAGGTCTCCCAACCGTCCAACTTGAGTTGACTCTCTAATGTACTCATTTTTAATCCTATCCATCCTCGCCACACCCAGTGCGAATCTTAGCATCTTTAACTCTGCTACCTCCAGCTCTGCCTCCTGCTTTCTGGTCAGTGCCACCGTCTCCAAACCATATAATATAGCTGGGCTCACTACCATCCTATAGACCTTCCCTTTCACTCTTGTTGATACCCGTCTGTCACAAATTGCTCCTGACACTCTTCTCCACCCATTCCACCCTGCCTGCACTCTCTTCTTGACCTCTCTTCCACAATCCCCATTACTCTGTACTGTTGATCCCAAGTATTTAAACTCATCCACATTCACCAACAACTCCCTGCATCATCACCATTCCACTGACCTCCCTCTCATTTACACACATGTATTCTGTCTTGTTCCTACTGACCTTCATTATTCTCCTCTCTAGAGCATATCTCCACCTCTCCAGAGTCTCCTCAACCTGCTCCCTACTATCACCAAAGATCATAATGTCATCAGCAAACATCATGGTCCACGGGGACTCCTGTCTAATCGCGTCTGTCAACCTGTCCATCACCATTGCAAATAAGAAAGGGCAAAGAGCTGATCCCTGATGTAATCCCACCTCGACGTTGAAAGCATCCATCGCTCCTACCACAGACCTCACCACTGTCATACTTCCCTCTTACATATCCTGTACAACTCTTACATACTTTTCTGCCACTCCCAACTTCCTCATACAATACCACAGCTCCTCTCGAGGCACCCTGTCATATGCTTTCTCCAGGTCCACAAAGACACAATGCAACTCCTTCTGGCCTTTTCTAAACTTCTCCATCAACATCCTCAGAGCAAATATTACATCTGTGGTGCTCTTTCATGGCATGAAACCATACTGCTGCTCACTAATCATCACCTCACTTCTTAACCTAGCTTCCACTACTCTTTCCCATAACTTCATGCTGTGGCTCATCAATTTATTTCCCCTGTAGTTACTGCAGTCCTGCACATACTCCTTATTCTTAAATATTGGCACCAGTACACTTCTTCTCCACTCCTCAGGCATCCTCTCACTTTCCAAGATTCCATTAAACAATCTGGTTAAAAACTCCACTTCCATCTCTCCTAAACACCTCTATGCTTCCATAGGTATGTCATCTGGACCAACGGCCTTTCCATTTTTCACCCTCTTCATAGCTGTCCTTATTTCCTCCTTGTAATCCATTGCACTTCCTGATTCACCATCTCCACATCATCCAACCTCTTCTCTCTCTCGTTTTCTTCATTCATCAGCCTCTCATAGTACTTTTTCCATCTGCTCAACACACTCTCCTCGCTTGTGAGTACATTTCCATCTTTATCCTTTATCACCATAACCTGCTGCACATCTTTCCGAGCTCAGTCCCTCTGTCTAGCCAATCGGTACAGGTCCTTTTCTCCCTCCTTAGTGTCCAACCTCTCATACAACTCGTCACACACCTTTTCTTTAGCCTTCGCCACCTTTCTCTTCACCTTGCGCCTTATTTCCTTGTACTCTTGTCTACTTTCTGCATCTCTCTGACTATCCCACTTCTTCTTTGCCATCCTCTTCCTCTGTATACTCACCTGTATTTCCTCATTCCACCACCAGGTTTCCTTTACCTCCTTCCTCTTTCCAGATGTCACGCCAAGCACCCTTCTTGCTGTCACCCTTACTACATCTGCTGTAGTTTCCCAGCTGTCTGGAACTCTTCACTGCCACCCAGTGCCAGTCTCACCTCCTCCCTAAACTCAACCTTGCAGTCTTCCTTTTTCAACTTCCACCATTTGATCCTTGGCTCTGCCCTCACTCTATTCCTCTTCTTGATCTCCAATGTCATCCTACACACCACCATCCTATGCTGCTTAACTACAGTTTCCCCTGCCACCACTTTGCAGTCTTCAATCTACTTCAGATCAACTATTCTGCATGGATGTAATCAACCTGTGTGCATCTTCCTCCACTTTTGTACGTAACCCCTATGTTCCTCCCTCTTCTAAAAATACATATTCACCACAGCCATGTCCATCCTTTTGGCAAAATCCACTATCCTCTGACCTTCTTCATTCCTCTCCTTGACACCATACCTACCCATCACCTCCTCTTCTCCTCTGTTCCCCTCACCATCATGCCCATTGAAATCCGCACCAATCACCACTTTCTGTCCCTTGGGTACACTGTTCATCACTTCATCCAACTCACTCCAAAAATCTTCTTTCTCACCCTTTGCACACCCAACTTGCGGTGCTTATTCACTAACAACATTCATCATCACACTTCCGATTTCCAGCTTCATAATCATTAATCTCCCTGACACACTTTTCACCTCCAAAACACTCTTGAGATACTGTTCCTTCAGAATAACTCCTACTCCTCCCATCCACACCATGACAGAACAATTTGAATCCACCTCCAGTCCACCTGGCCTTACTCCCCTTCCATTTAGTCTCTTGCACGCACAAGATATCAACCTTTTCTCCATCATATCTGCTAACTCTCTCCACTTACCAGTCATACTGCCAACATTCAAAGTTGCTAACCACAATAGATAGATAGATAGATAGATAGATGGATAGATAGATAGATAGATAGATAGATAGATAGATAGATAGATAGATAGATAGATAGATAGATAGATAGATAGATAGATAGATAGATAGATACTTTATTAATCCCAAGGGGAAATTCACAATAATATATGTATATGCAGTGGGTAGTGCTGCCATTTTGCCATTCCAGTGTAATGGATTTAAATCCCATGCCTGGTCATTGGTTGTGGGAGTTTTCATATTCTGCCAGTGTTTGAGTGGATTTTCTTCCAGGTACTCAATGTTTTTATCCCATATCCCCAGTTAGGTTAACTGAGGATTCATGAGTTGGCCATGTATTACTGTAGCAGTGTGTGCATGTGGGCCCAGCATTAGACTTGTGTCCCTGTGATCAGTGTGGCTGTGAACCTCCATGGAAGTACATTGGAATAAGTGGGTATAAAAATGGTTTTGTTGTATATATTTATATAATTGTAATGACACAAAAGATAAAGAAAGTATTCTGGGGCTCTTCACAGCCCACCCCATATACTGATTGCATGCAAAAAGGTGGGGGGAAAAAAACAAATATAAAGTGCAAAATGTTGACTTTTCCATTTTTCCTAATCAGACTTCCCAAGATGGTGTCATTTAGGGTTAAGATATATTCTGGGAGGCATAGTCAGGTCCAGGTGGTTTGACCCCGGAAGTGACATCATAGGTGGAATTCTGTCAATCTTTTTTTCTGCAGAGGAGAAAGGAGAATAGAGTATGTTACTGCACAACACCACCTCATGTCATGGTGGAGAATTACAATCACATAAGCCCTTTTGTTTTCCATTCATATTCATGTGATTATACTGTATATATATAGAGAAATCTGAGAAATCACATGTACATAAGTATTCACAGCCTTTGCTCAATACTTTGTCGATGCACCTTTGTCTGGCAATTACAGCCAGACAGTCTTTTTGAATATGATGCCACAAGCTTGGCACACCTATCCTTGGGCAGTTTTGCCCATTCCTCTCAGTCATCATTTCACGCTCCATTGTCAGGCACACGGTGCTTTGACACCCGCTACTTATTAACCGCGCCAGCTTGCACTGTGTCTTTTATTCTCCTTACCTGTTTGCCGGAGCCAATGAACATGTCTGCTCCTGGCACGTGCTTCTGACGGGTTCCGCAAGGGAGCCTGGGACTTGGTTCTTTATGGAGGTCCGTGGTGCCGCTTTTGGCTGTCTGCATCCGTCTGTATCAATTTATCGACGGACTGATCAGTCATTTCCCGGACCTCCTTACCTTTTTGTAGGGGGAACAGTGCTTCGCTCGCCTCCCCTTTCCCTTTGGAAATACCAAGTCCGTCTTTTCTTTGGCACGGAACGCCACCTTCCTGGAATCCCTTGTGGTAGGCACGTGTCCTCGCCAGCACCCGCGATTGCGGAAGTCCTTCGGGTTACTCGCTTGCCTGAACGAGGCGCGCCATTGCCTTCGGTCTGTCTTCTGCATCCCACAGAGCCTTTGGATGGACATCTGGGAGGTATGTACTTGGGACATCATCTGTTACTTTAAAAAGATTGTCAAGTACATTCTCGGCACATACCTCGTCGGAGACGTCCTCCTCCAGAAATCTCTCCCGAAACGCGTAGCCGCTCCATGGCTCGCCTTGAGTGCAGGCAATGTCGAACGCTAGACCTCCGCTGTTGCTGCCGTTCTGTTTTGTCTTCTTCTTCCCCATTACGGACTTGAAAAAGGTGAGGTTTCTGCCGATTTTTCCTGTGTGTGTCATGACGCTGTCTTCCCGGGGTATTCTGTCCACAGTAAAAATTTTTTCCCAGGTCCTCTGCCAAACTGACAGCCAGAGAATCCTGCCGGCTACACCAGTGTGGCAGTAGGGGGCGCTAATGCTCCCTTGGACCATCAGGTACCACACTAGACACCAGGTAAAAGTCCGGGAGTCTTTATTTTTCTTTAAGACAGTGCACCAAGCACCCTGCACACTACTCATAGATTTAAATAAACAACACAATAATAATCTCTCCTCCTCGTCCAGACACTCCTCCCAGCTCAGCTCAGTGTCTGGACTGGCCTGTAGTCCTTTTATACACCCTGACCTGGAGGTGTTCCTGCCCAATCAGACCACAGTTCCTTATTCCTTCGGGTCAGGGTAAACAGTCCTTTTCTTCAACCGGGGCCGCGTCGTTCCTTCCTGTCACGTGACGTGGCGTAGTCCCGGTTATAGGAACACACAAGAGCCCACCAGCCCCTACGCGGTGGCCCCAAGGTATCCAGCAGGGCTGTGTATAAATACTATATAGTCCATGAGGCCTTGCTGGAACTCGGGGTATGATCCTGCTGTCGGGAGAGCTCCTTCTGGCGGCCTGGGGGTGAGGGCCAGAGCATGGAGTTGGCAGTCCTCCACAATATATATATATATTATGAGCTGGAGGTCTGACCGCTCCAAATAGATACAGAAATCTGGGAAAACCACAAACCCTGAAACACTGACTACCCTCACATTGCTCCTTATCCTTGCACTATAGCGTGTAATACAAGCCTCTCGGTATCCGCCGACTTATAAGCCTTGCAGTTTTGGAATTGATTGTTTGCTTTTATCTCTCACTGCTCCTAGCGGAACTGTCATCTCTGACTTGTCATGGAGCACGTTTAAGCTCATGTGTTTGCGGTGTTTGAATAAAAATCCTTCTTGTTTCTACGACCTCCTGTGTCTCTGTGCAAATCTGTGACCCAAGTGTGACAAGTGGTACCAGGAATGGTTGCACAGATGGATGCCGCCGAAGACTTATTTCAGAGGTCTACAAACTTATGCACTTAAGAACTGGAAACTAAACATGGATGACCAATCCGTGCGCAAATTCAAGATTTGATACATAAAAGTGCACTGCTGGTTTGAAGGAGCGTGATGGAAACAGTTGTTGTGAATATATTACTGGCGCGCATACCGAACTTCCCGAGATGAATTTCTCACGTCATGATATTAAATCATACGATTATGTCCAGGCGATTAGAGGGTTCACAGTCCACTTGGAAAAGGCGTGGATTTCGTGCTGCTACGCACCTGTGACGAGCGTCCAGGACATTCTCTAACCCTTGTCGACAAGTTGCAGGACCTAAAAATCTAATGGGGTCAGGTAGGCCCCGGGGAAATCCAGTAAGCAGATGAGCGCCTGTTTCTGGGAGACAGCGGCAACAGCGGGCCGAGAACCGTGGACACTACGGAGCACGTCGACTTGGACGTCGCAGAGAATATTTCGGAAACGGTGCCGACCGTAGATGTTTTACGGTGT